>NW_013952514.1:1404645-1406983 GCF_001266775.1 Austrofundulus limnaeus | reverse complement strand
TATATATATATATAGTCAATCCGAAACAACTATGAGACTTGTTTTTGTCCACAGAGCAAAGAAAAAAAATATTAGCTAAAATCATGGTATTTAGAATACTAATTCAGTATAATCAAAGTGACTTGAAATGTCATAAATAAAAAAATGTTGTGCATTTGTAACTTATAGTCTAAAAATGCACAATAAAAACATGACAAATAAAAAAACATGAAAAACACAAAACAAGAAAATATTGCTTTGTATAAGTTTTGATTTTGCCATGTTTTTGCTTCACATTCTTATGTTTTTTGTTTTTATTTGATAAACATTCAACTGATTAGTAGTAAATCCCTCATTTTTTTTATTTCCTTGGTTTCCATTCACTCATTGCTCGATTCTTGTGTGAGTTCATCGGGCTCTGTCAATTTATTCTTCATCCACCCATTTTTAACCACTTTTCGTGGTTGCAGAGGATTTGGTGCCTGTGTCAAGTGGTCACTGTGTAAGAGGCAGTGCACATCCTGGACAGGTTGCAAATCAATCATTATTATTTATAACTCAATGCTCATATTTTTATAGTCATGGCATCACCTTTATTTTAATGTGTTGAAAAAAAAGACATGTATCCAGGATGTAATACAACATACCACACACAAACAGATTCCACTCGCAGATATTCAGATGTCAGACGGGGAATCTTGTGAGATCCCTCAAGATCGAATGTGAGTTCAGAGTAAACAAACATGGTGGTTGAGGAAGAAGCAATGGCAATAGTTTGTAGACTAGTTTTAAATGAGAAAAAAAAAATAAACAGCATTGGGGAAAAGGAGTGGAGACGGTGTGAGCAGGGGCCTGTGATATGGAGGTGAATTGTTTTGCGTTCTGATTGGCTACATGTCACATTCAACAGGCTGTGTGCTCACTTATACTTGGGGGAACATCATACACACTGGGATGTTGGGCCAAAACAATCCAATATATTGAATATCCCCAATATGGAATAGGAACAGAGGTTAGAGTGGTGGCACTGAGGTTAGAGAAAAAGAGTCTGTGATCTGAAAGTTGCCGGTTCAACTCCCTGAACCAACCAGTCCCACTTTGGGCCCTTGAGCAAGGCCCTTAACCCCTCAGCTGTCCCTGGGTGCTGTGTGTTCACACGTACAATGGGTAAAATGCAGATAATTTAGTCTCTGCAGGATAATAAAAAAAATAAAATAAAATAAAATCACTCTTAACACAGCAGGAACATCATTTTTTTTTATCTTTAGAGCCATCATGATAATCAAAGTATCCTTAAATCGTCAAAATGGCAAGATCAAGCCTAAAATCTGCACATTTATCTTGCCATGTGAACCAGGCATTAGAGTAATTTGTGTCTGATAGCTACAATGTATCATCTTCCTTTGTTACAGTTATAACAGTTTCCTTCAAATAAATCACATACAGTCTCCACCTGCACTTTTGAGAGTGCAAGTGCATTGAAATGGTTATGGAATGTAGAGAAAGGAAAATATATATTTTCCACATTATTTTACAAGTGTAATGCATGATTTGAATACATTTTAAGATACTGAGATATATATTTTTAAGAAAACATATAAGCCTACAGCCTCAAATACTAAGGCAAAAACACACACAAATGTATTATTAACGGTATGACAAAAGAAAAACTTGAAACCATCTGAGGATGCTGCAATGCAACAAGTACACAACTTTGAACGAGTAAAAGTTCTTTGTATTCATTCATACATACACACACTTTTGTTAGCCTATTTTATCCTGTCCCGGGTAACAGGATCCAGTAGTCGAGGTATGCTCTTTTTTGGCCTGTGGGAAGAACAGGCCAACTCCACTCAGAAAAACCTGAACAACAAAGATTCAAACAAGAGACCTTCTTGTTGTAAAGCTCCGTTTGCTATCAAGTACCAGCATCAAATGTTAGGGTGGTCATTTTAATCCCACTGAAAGAAATTTCATTCATGTAACACCCCAGTATTTGTCGGGAGCAATCTGTCTTTACTCTTGATGTTCTTTCCATGACAGGTCATGTGTTTCCCCTATCTCAAGCTAAAACGAGGAGATAAATGGGATTTAAATTAATAGCTGCTACTAAATAACTCCTCAGCCGGTAAACGATGCATTCATCAGATACAGACAGCCAATATCCTGTGATTCATGGCACTCCTTACCATGTGAAGGGTGCCAACAAAAATTGTTATTACTTTTTAATAAAGTGTACCAGTCACTAATCCCCTCATTTATCAGTGTGAGGCAGTTGATATGGAGGAAGCTCATGTGAAACGGTGTGCCTGGATGGTCTGATGAAGAGGAATAGAAATACAGTAGTGCTGTATATATA
>NW_013952514.1:1399353-1404115 GCF_001266775.1 Austrofundulus limnaeus | reverse complement strand
CACTGAAATACTGGTAAAGCTAAATGGGTTCTGTCACCTCTTTCTTATGCTACAAAGCTCAACTTTCGGAACTGAACTCCATCCTCTGGTTTACTGTCCACCTTTATGCATAAGTGATCGACATGGTGCTGCAGTTTATAGAGCTGTTGCCTCACAGGAAGAAATTCACAAGTTCCCCTTCTAGTTGTTCTCTGTGGAATTTGCATGTTCTCCCCGTGCATGCATGTTTTTTCTTCTTCTACTTCTCCAGCTTCCTCCCTCAAACCAAAAACGTACATGTAAAGATAAATGGTGACTAATTTGTCGATAGATGTGAGTGAGACTGTGAATGGTTGTTCGTCTTGTTTGTCTCAATGTGGCCTTGTGATGGACTTAAGATCTGCCCAGATTGTATCCAGCCTCTCACACTACTATTGTCTCTTTAAATTTTGTCCTTGATTCAATTCATGAAATTCATACTTGATCTGACTCTGTCTCATGATCTGGATGTATGTATTACTGAACTCAAAGACAGTGGAATGCCTACTTTCTTTGTTGTATTTATATTGTGGTGTGTAATGTGAGGTTGAAGACATACAATAAGTAAAAAAAAAACAAGACAAAAAAACACCCTGGATAAATCCATCCAAGTGAGGTGATTAAAGACTATGTGTTGACCTGCACAGAGAAAAAAAAACATTTTTTTAATTCTTAAAACAAACTGTCCACACTCCAGTTAATTTAGCCTTGCAGACTCAGATGATTCCCCTTGTGTATGAGCCAATTTTGAGCCTCAAGAACAGGTAACAGTCAATCCATTAACCTCAGCTTTTAGCGGCTGCTTAATGTCACTACCTCTGAGTCTTGCACACACATATACACACAAAAGAGAAACAAAGGCACATACACCCACCATCCCCCGCCTTGATACATTTCTTTAATAGTTGTCATGCACAGGCTTGAAAAGGTCAAGGCAGCTCCTCTTGACATTGACACAGTCATTCTAATAATGAGCTTTTTCCTATTCTTTGCTCCAGATTTAACAATATCCTATCACTGAGCCTAAAGCCATTCATTCACCTTCCATATGTTGGTCCACCATGGACACACATGTTCAACAGTATGCACCCACAAAGAAGGAGTAAGTGAGAGAGAGAGAGAGAGAGAGAGAGAGAGAGAGAGAGAGAGAGAGAGAGAGAGAGAGAGGACACAAAGTGGTCATTTGGGCTTCAAGTGTAAACAGAGATCAAAATGTAAAAACAACTACCGGTATATAAATCTCTATGCACACACAACTTTCTCAAACCCATGGCTCAAAAAGTGTGTCAGTAACTATCTTCGGCTAGATAATAAGAAAGGGCTTTCAAAGGCAAGGGTCATGTTAAATAGTAGCACAAATGTTATTCCTCAATTATCCCTCTGGAGGTAATGTCAGCTGCTTCAGGATGAATAAGACCAGGCTTAAAAAGAGTGTGTGCCTCCATGTGTGCACTGCCTCAGGCCAAAAAGGGAAGCAAGTGTTCACACTTTTGGTGCCACTATTGTCCTTGCTACTTCAAAGACTATATTGACTTTATCAAATGGAAGAAAAAAAAACGTAATATAGATAAATTAAGTACCTCTGTTCAAACAGATCAGGCGTTCCGTGTACATGGGAAAGTCTGATTCCATGTTCGGGACAGCTTTGGTTTAGTGGTAGGGCAGCCAACTCGGGACCAGAAAGTTACAGGTTTAATTCCCCACTATCCTTGAGCAAGACAATAATAGATATTTTCAAATACACATACACCACAAATACCATGCACACACACATTTTGTTTATGTGTCTTTAAAAGTACACTAATTTTGTTTACTTATTGTAACTTTAACATATCAAAATAAATGTCTAATCTTTACCCTAACTCTTATCATTACCTGATTATCTGTTAATGCTGAAGCCAAACAGACCTTTCAAAATAACATTGAAATCATAAAGACTGCATTGATGTCTACATGTTAGTGAAAAAGTACAAGAAATTGGTGTTCTAACAAGTTTTGGTTCCCATTTTCAAATAAGGACATGCACCTACTCATGCATCATTTACCTGCTGGTTTTGGACATAATTAAATATTTCTCCTTGGTTATTTTAAGAAGAATCCCCTATCCCATGGACTCTCGTGGTGGCTTCCCAGTTGGGACCTGGGCAATGTTTCAAGTGAATTTAATGAAAAAGCCTGATGTGACTGGCAGCTGAATGCTTAACAAAAGCGTGCCTCAGTAAGGGGTCAGGAGTGAAAATAGCACTGGCCTTTGCCAATGGCCTCCCTGGCCTGGCTCACCGAATATTACAAGTTACCATGTTTATTTTTGCAATAACAAATTGACTCCAATTGGGTTAAGTGGGGATCAGGACCCGGCTGAATATTTGCACAGCCACTAGGAAATCGGTTTGTGGACCTTTGTAGAAATAAATAAATAAAAAATGTCACCAATTGAAGCCTTATTGTACACAGAGACAGTGGATGGGAGGTAAAAGGAAAATGTGAAGGTAAACACTAATACTTCTTATGCATTTTCTTTTTTTTTTCCACATTATCATTGACTATACAGAACATAGTTGAACATATATTGAAACAGCAAAACATGTCTGGAACATGTATAGAATTAATGTTATAAAGAGTAATACCAACCCAATCAAAACGGACTTCTCTTATTAACTGATTGTTCCCAACCCTGTCCTTTAATCTTTTTTCTGTCTTAAACATCATTGTTCTTATCACCGTCCTCTTTTGTAAGCAGTGTTGGTTTTGTCCCCATGGCTACAGCCGATGGTATCACGTTATCATTGTAATAAAACTAAAGTGCCGAGCAGGAAATTGAAAGTGTATTCGTACAGGAAATAACAGTGCTCCGTCATAATCTACAGTTGAAAACATGTGTTCGTCCACATATTGTGTCCTTATCTGATGTTAGAAGATACGTTGTGGTCAGCCATCTTTTTCCTTCTGCTCTTTTCCTGTTCTATTGTTTTTCCTGTTTTTCTTTGTCAGCACATTATGAACAGTCAGGGCTTATTACATGAGACAGTAGCTACATTTGTTCCTAAACATAGACCATTCCTTCTGCAGTATTTGGTATTCAATAGATAGCCTAATTAACATAGACTATCAGCATGCACATCTCTGAAGTGAAAGATGGGATTTTAACCTCCACTACACAACGTTTGGGGTTTGATCATTATTATATAAACCTCAGAAGTGCATTTTTTTGCTTATTTTGTTAGAACTCCAATGTATGACACATATAGTCAAATAAAAAAGCTTGGGCACCCTTGTTAATTTTCCTGATTTACCTTAATAAATCATTGATTGTTTGGATAAAAAAAATTTGTTAAATATATCATACAGGGGAAAAACACAGTGATATTTGAAAAGTGAAATGAAGTTTATATGATTTACAGAAAGTGTGCAATAATTGGATAAACAACATTAGGCAAGTGCATAAATTTGGGCACTGTTGACATTTTATTGATTTCAAAACCTTTAGAACTAATCATTGGAACTTAAAATTGGTTTGGTAAGTTCAGTGACCCTTGACCTCCATACACACATGACTCCAGTTATGAGAAAAGGTATTTAAGGGAGGCAGTTGCAGGTTTTTCTCCTCTTTGCATCTTCTCTGAAGAGTGGCAACATGAGAGTCTCAAAACAACTTTCAAATGAGTTGAAAACAAAAATTGTTCACCATCATGGTTTAAGGGAAGGATACAGAAAGCTATATCAGAGATTTCAGCTTTCAGTCTCCACTGTGAYAAACATTGTGAGAAAATGGAGGACCACAGGCACAGTTCAAGTCAAGGCTGGAAGTGGCAGACCAAGAAAAATCTCCAATAAACAGAAGCGAAGGATGTTGAGAACAGTCAGGGTCAACCCACAGAGCAGCACCAAAGACCTACAACACCATCTTGCTGCTAATGGAGTCACTGTGCATCGTTCAACTATTCAGCACACTTTACACAAGGAGATGCTGTATGTGAGAGTGATGCAGAGGAAGACTTTTCTCTGCCCACATCACAAACAGAGCTGCTTGAGTTATGCTAAAGCACATTTGGACAAGCCAGCTTCATTTTGGAATAAGGTGCTGTGGACTGATGAAACGAAAATAGTTATTTGGGCAGAACAAGGGCCATTATGCATGGAGGAAAAATAATCCAGCACTTCAAGAAAAACACCTGCTACTTACAGTGAAATTTGGTGGTGTTCCATCATGCTGTGGGGCTGTGTGGCCAGTACAGGGATGGAGAATCTTGTTAAAGTTGAGAGACGCATGGATTCCAATCAATATCAGCAGATTCTGGAGACCAATGTCCAGGAATTAATGACAAAGCTGAAGTTGTGCTGGGGCTGGATCTTCCAACAAAACAACCACCCTAAACTCTGCTCAAAATCTGCTAAGGCATTCATGCAGAGGAACAAGTACAATGTTCTGGAATGGCCATCTCAGTCCCCAGATCTCATTCATGCAGAGGAACAAGTACAAAGTTCTGGAATGGCCATCTCAGTCCCCAGATCTGAATATTATTCAAAATCTGTTGTGTCACTTAAAGAGAGCTGTCCATTCTCAGAAACCATCAAACCTGAATGAACTAGAGATGTTTTGTAAAGAAGTGTTCTAAAATACCTTCAGCCACAATCCAGACTCTCATTAGGAGCTGTAGGATGTGTTTAGAGAATGATATTTCTGTGAAAGGAGGATCTACTAAATATTGAGTTAAGGTTTTTTTTGGTGCCCAAATTTATGCAC
>NW_013952514.1:1392583-1398911 GCF_001266775.1 Austrofundulus limnaeus | reverse complement strand
ATATACATATACATATACATATTCATATACACATACGTATACATAGACCAAAAGATATTGATAAAACAAGAAAGAACTAAGCTGCAACTTCAAAGGAAACCAAGTTCAACAAAGAATTGAAAAACAGCTGACTGTTAGCTAACATAAACCAGGTGTGGCCAGGCAAACGAACAAGAATTACTTGAATAAAACAGGATGTAAGCCAATGGAACAGGAAATCAGGTCAAAGTTTAAAACATTATTAGGAGTAATGAGAAAAGGCCACCAAAACTATTCATCAATAATAATAATAATAATAATAATAATAATAATAATAATAATAATAGTGTTGGGAGGTAAGGGGGAGCTTCCTTTATTGTGGTGGTGCTCTCTGTCCTGGTTCTGTTACTTTAGGTGGCCTGAAATGTTTTGGGGTTGGCGGGGAGTGCTAAAAGATGTCTTCAAAAATTCAAGTAAAACAAATTGACTACATAAATCATAAATAATATTGTTGTAAAACAACAACAACCAGAATAAAGAGTACATCAACTTGTAAAATCTGCAGTGCTACACTTTCAGAGACAAAAGAAACAACTTTAAACTTGTCGCTAATTTTAACAATCTGCCCATGTACAAAATTATTTTCTCCACCCTCACACTCATTTTGTCAATATTAACTCTATATATTAAGTTAGCTTCATGTGTACAGAATACTCCATCTTTTAGGACACTAGATTTTTTGTTTTGTTTTGTTTTGATTTTTTTTTCCTGGTCTTTGTCTTGACTTGGTCTCACCCTCCCTTGGTCTTGGTCTCGACTTGGACCTGGTCCTAAAAGTCTTGGTTTTGTCTCGGTCTTGAGACTCTGTGGTCTTGATCTTGACTCGGTCTCTGGTTTGGTGGTCTGGACTACAACACTAAGTGATGGTGACTGCTTACATGTTTTTCAATTAGTAATCCACATTATCTAATGGGATCAATAAAGTGTTTTTGAATTTGAATTGTAAATTGTAAAATTTTGGGGTTTTGTACCCCAGCATGGGGTTTTGTACCCCATGTATTTATGCTGCTGTCTTTTCTTTGTACTTGGTACTTATGTACCCTGTAAATACCAAGTGCATAGTCAGTAGTTATGACATATGTACTAGGTACAAAGTAAAGGAGGCAGCGTAAATACATGGGGAACAAAAACCCAAAATGTTATGTGAACCAATACAGGACAAACATATAATCAATAAGAATAATCAATACCAACTACTTATGGCATAAGTACCTGGTATGTACCCTATGTGTACGACATAGGTAACTGGTTACTTACAAGGGCCAGTACCAGGTAGATTTTATCCTTATATTCATTGCATATGTTCAGCATATGACACTAACAAAGTACATAACAGTCATGTACATAACAGTCATGCACAAGTTATGTACCAAATATTTATAGGGTAAGTACCTGGTAAATACTCACTAAGTACCCTATATTTCATTTCTATGCAATCTATATACATACACATATTGTCAGACTGCTTTTTATGGATTTATTGCAATGAAGACATGCTCATAGACATGTGTTTCATCCCTTTATATAGTGCATAAATGAGTACATGGCTATCATAGTAAGCTTATTTTAAAACACATTAACCTCTCAAAAGTGAAGAATTCCCTCCTAAAAGTACAGTATTTATTTGAAGTGATCACAGCAAATAACTCAACAAAAACAAATGTATGTTTATGTCAAAGTTATGTAATGTTAGCCATTTACACTCCTATAATGGGAATCAAAATTATGATCGTTGAGTTCCAAAAAACAAGGTTTTTAAATGATGCCAGTTGTTTGGTTAATAGCAAGCTAGGTGACTGAAAACCACCTTCAATTTAATGGAGAGAGTACCGTCTGCAGAAATTAACTTTTACTTTTACATAACAAAAAATAATCTAAGTAGAAAATAAAATAATAGATTTCCTAACTTGATAATCCTGTAGAGCATATATATTTTAAGGAAACTCCATCTATGTCCAAATAAAATGTTATTTCTTAACAGCTACTGAGTTGTCAACAAATCTTTATCAGGGGAAGTTGGGAGCCATGTCAAGATGTAGTGACAACGAGTAACATTTGCTTACTGTAAACGACAGTCAGCTGAACTTGTTTTCAGCCAATTATTACTACACATCAGCATAATAGACTGATTTTCGCATGTTGCTCTCAAAAGTGGCCGGAGATTTATACTTGTTTCTATAAATAAATAAAAAAACTGTCTATTCTAAAGTTACACTTACCCAACATAAAATGTGCAGTTTTTGTGTAAAGTTTTAAAAAGTGTAGTTTTAAGTTATATACCTGAATGAATTGTAGTAAATTGCAAACAATATTTAATGCATTTTGAAGCAGAGGTAAAGTTTTCAGCTCTTTTTTTTATTTATATCTTGACTGACTGATGAATATAAATACCCACAACTACTTACTCAGTACACTGCAACTAAAAGTGAATTGTGTATACCACTTAAAATCCTGAACATAGTTAGAATAAAAGTAAAATAACTTTTAATTTTGACGATAAGTCATTCTGTTTTTTTTTATATATATATTCAGAAATGTTCCATTGTAACTCATATGCTGCTTGTTTTGCTGCTTACAAAGGAAAAGAGAGAAAGTAGCTGACACAAGGCCGCCCTCTGTTTGAAATAACACAAAAAGCGCCCTCTACTGTACATACTGTATGGAGTAGTTGCCTGTAAGTAAAAGCCTGTGCTTGGTGTGTGCGTGTGTGTGTGTGTGTGTGTGTGTGTGTGTGTGTGTGTGTGCTTCTCTTCTTCATAATTTCAGTGAGTAGGAGGGCTGCCATTGGCACAGAAGGGGAACACAAGTTAATGAGCATATAATCACTGATGTGATTTACTAATGAATAAAGTCAATCAGGGACCAAGAAACAAAAGCCAGAGGATTGTTTCACACTAAATTTTCAACACAAAGAAGGCAGTACAGTAGCTTGAGCACTGTAGAATTAATGCCAAACATAAAATAAACAGTAAAAAATAAATGCAGTGCAGCAAATGCACAGAAATATATTTAGTAAAACATCATACCATCCCTTCCTCTTTCAGCAGTTATACGTATACTGTCGTGTATGGTACAATGGTGCTAAAGCAGCTGATGTAGCACAGTAACATATAGGACATGGCCACATTTGCATTAAATTAATTAAAAGCCACTCTCTGCGCTTTATTTAAACTAAGTTTGACTGTGGCAACATGTACAATGTCCCTCCCTCTCTTCTCTCTGCCCATCTTACGTTCACATTCTCCACCTAATTTTCTCTCGCACACATTGTTTCTCCTTCATGTGTGTTAGCCCAAGGCACAGCTCTGGCCCTCTAACTCATGTAAATGGAGAGAGTTGGAGAAGGCTTGGTGAGGGCTGACCTTGTTATATCAGGGGCAGCTCACCCCAATTAATCACAAGCTCCTCGCCCAGATGCTTCAAGCTAATAAACAGCAGCCTGAATCAAGAAGTCCCCCCGCAGTTGTACAGCCACTTCAATGGGTGCGCAAAAACCGCTCAAGATTAAAGCCCACTGTGAAAACAGAAAGGGCAAGTAGCACTTCTAACAATGCAGAGTTGTATGATAAGTTTCGTCGAGGCAGATGAGAAGATATTTTTTTCTTCTCCCCTCCAATCATTTATACATTTTACTGCAAATTGCATGCCCTCAGTGAATTTTTTTGTTTAGTCATTTGCATTCATTTCTCATAGGCTGTAATACTTAGCAGGGATTTTAAGGATTAAGGGTACAAAAAATATTTCACACATTTTAAAAGGATTTTTTTTTACAATGTGGAATATGTCAGTCTACTCAGGGATGTACAAGGGCTTCTCTGTGATTTTGCCATTTAAAGAAACAAATCAGACCCAAATGAGTGAAGAAAGCACGCATTATTGGGTTTGTCTCTCATTGCATGTTCATATCATATTCACAATGAATTTGACATAGTCTGTGGCATTTTAAAAATAACATCTCAGTATTACTTTTTCTTTATACAAAAAACATATGCAATATAATAAAATCCATGCAGAATGCATTGTTAAATGGTCATTGGATTCACATTAGCCCAAAATTTTAAATGTGTATCTGAATGTTGTGTCATAAGTATCCTAATCTGACTTTCTAATTGGGTCAACGTCCAGAGCCAATGTAGTCTTAACTGTTTATATGTTATTGTTGGCAAAAAAGATAAATCAAACAAAGACAGGTCAAAATATATGGTAAATGAACAGAACTTATACAATGCTTTATCAAGCCCAAAGTGCTTTGCACTACAGTCATTCACCCATTCATGTGCACGTTCACACACTGGTGGTGGCAAACCCAATTGTAGCCACAGCTGCCCTGGGGCGCACTGACAGAGGTGAGGCTGCCATGCACCGGCGCCACCGGACCCTCTGACCACCATCAGTAGGCAAGGCAGGTGAAGTGTCTTGTCTAAGGACACAACGACTGAGATGACTGGAACAGGGGATCGAATCTACAACCCTCTGGCTTCAGGACGACTCTCCTAAACACCCCACCACAGCTGTTATTATTAGATCGGTAAAGCCAGTACGAGAGTAGACAAAGGATATAAGGTAATAGGAAAACAGATGGGAGGTGAAAGAGAGAGTGAAAATTTTGGCCAGGATCCCAGATACGCCAGCTGTTGCTGTAACTTTACCTCTCGTATCCATTTTCTTCTTTTCAGTACAAATGTGTGTACTTTTTTTGTTTTGTTTTTACAATACTCCTTTATCCAAACACACTACGTAAATTAATATTGTAGGTAAATTAATATTGTAAAAACAACCTTAAAAGTTTGTGATTTTCATCAAGATTCATTTATGTTTTCTTAAACAAATATTTATTTATATATTTATTTATTTATTTATTTATTTATTTATTTATGCTGTGACATTTTTGACAGGATTACACCAGTAGGTAATAAAAAGCCAGACCAGATGTTGAGTTCAGAAGGAAACCCTACTTGGACACCATCCTTTACAAATATCTAAGAGTGTCATCAGTAGTCTCAGCATCATTATCTTAGTGTCATTACCTCGTCCTTTCATGCAACAGTTATCAGACAGCTGAGCAAATGGAAGAGTCCGAGTTCCTGCTGTTCTGACAGAATAATGTGTCTGCGAGTCCTCAGCACCAGAACGGTCACTCCACACATGTATTTGATGATGATCTGTAATCAGTTTATGTTTACTGGTGTCATAATTAAGCCATGTGAAACTAAATAAATAAAAAAAGTTCACAGTGAGGTGAACACATTGTTGTGTACTTTATAATAAATCTTACACATTTTTTTCATTACTTTACACAGTTTTTTTCATGCCAGAACACACTAAGATACTGTTTTCAGAAAATGTATATTTTAAAAACTTTTATTTGTATAACTATTGGTCTCTTAAATAATATTTTAATATATTATAATGCATTGTATTTTAAAATAATGAATGAAAAAGAAATTAAATTAATGATAATGATTCGTTATGTATTCTTTTTTTTTCTTGTTTCTTTTTTCTGAAGCCCAACTAGCATCCAGTGGTGGCTCCCACTGAATAACACTGGTCTATATAATTCAATTAAATTCAGTTTTATTTATATAGTGCCATAAGTCACAACATTCATAGTCTCAGGACACTTTAAATAACAATCAATCTAAAGAAGCCAGCAGATTGCATTGACTCACTTCATCACAGTCTCCCATCTTGAGCAGCACATTGGTGACAGTGGAAAAAGGAAAGTCCTTTTTATCAGGAAGAAACCTCCAACAGAATCAGGCTCAGGACAGGCGGCCATCTGCATTAATTTAACTGCCCTTAAACATGCAGTAAACAGTTTCTTTTTGAAAACCATTTTTATTTTAAGAAAATAAAAATAATCTTGGGGTTTCATGTCAACATTTTCTATAAAGTTGGAACACTGTCCAGCTTCTTTCCATAAAGATATTTTCAGCAGAAACAAGTGAACTCAAATATCTGGGAAGGATTTTCATTTTTTTTTTTTCTCTTTCTTGAGCGGAAACAAATATTAGCTTTGGTCAATTACCTTCTACATTTCCTGTATACAAAGAAACAGCAAACAAACAAGAGAGACCAAACAAAAAGCAAGCTGCTTAACATAAGGAAACCAAAGAAGTGCTTGCAATATTAATGAGGCACCTTAAACAAAGTGGATTGCTACCATTTGTGAAGCACGTGTGTAGGTGGCTGCAAAGGTTTCTGGTTTGGGACTAACACTGACGTGTGCAGAGCACCTTTGTGCATTTCTCTCTCTCTCTCTCTCTCTCTCTCTCTCTCTCTCTCTCTC
>NW_013952514.1:1386272-1392537 GCF_001266775.1 Austrofundulus limnaeus | reverse complement strand
GTGTGTGTGTGTGTGTGTGTGTATCACATCAAAGTCTGAGGCCTTTTGGCTTGACTTACACTTCATCCAATTAGTCGGCAGTATCTCAGCGACCCTGAAGAATAGCCTGCTCTTTTCGAGGCTCCACCGTCACTTGATCTCAGGTAACACTATCTCCCCCCAGCTTAGGAGACATTCACACATACGCCAGCTTTTAAACACACACACACAATCACATGATACCTGCTGCACATAGTGTAATGATAAAACGAGACAGGGAAAGGCAGTGGGCACAGACGTCAACAGCATTAGTGAAACAAAAACTCGAGAAGGGGGGTAGACGGCGAGGCAGGAAGCCAGGGACAAAATTGAAGGCTCACAATACAGCGGGCATTGTAACAAAATGAATTTGTCGCCCTATTGTTTGTAACAAAAGACCTAATTCAATCCAGGCCCTGTGTCACTTGTCTGTTGCTCTTTCTTGGCATGTTAAGTATGCTGTAAGTTATGCTGATTCCCGCTGAGGCTGAATTATTTAGGTGGGTAAGAAACCGCTCCAGAACAAGGAGGACACAAAGTACCTAAATGTTGCATGCACGGCACAGGTGTGTGCGCCTGTTGTTGAAACACTGATCGCAAAACTCGATCTGACATCTATTGATGGTTGAATTACTCCTATATAACAAATTCTGATCAAATGTAAACTTTTTTTTCTTTCCAGCCACTATGACACAGCATTATAAGGCTCGCAAGGACGTACCGGTTGTCTGCATATTGGGAATCCAATTACTAGGGACCAATTTACACAGTGAGAGGATGCATTACTATTTCAATATTGAGATGTCAAATTACACACTGGGCCTCTAATGCACTTTGGCAATCATGACTGCCAGCAACAAAACTGTCAGAGGACGTTTTCACCGGGGAAGGGAAATCTGATTCGTCCAAATTATCTATCTCTGTCTTTTTTACCCCCTCTCATTTTTGACCACAATTCCTTCAGTTATTCAGTGCCATTGTGTTTCTCCATTTGCTCTATATGTCTCTCTGGAGGGGTTTCGTTGCCCAGATCTCCATGGTACGGCGATTGATGAGCAGGCCTCAGTGCTGTGACAGTTGACATTTACCATGAGACTCTCCTTGGCATAGCCATGGTGCTGGGCTTCACAGCAAACCAACTGAAAAAGCAGATGCCTTAGAACTGATTGAACAAAATGGTTTTGAATCAAAGTCAGCCTCAATTTCTTTGAAACCTCAACTCATTTAAATTGCTATATAACAACTATTTGATTTTACCATGGAATTATTTTGTTGATTTAGCTTGGCTAAAATTGCTTCAATGCTTTTAATTTTTTTTTTTTTTTTTTTTTTATCCACAAAATTCTGCTGTTCCATGGTTGTTGTGGTTGATGGATTTTCTGTAGAGTTGTTTTGGTCTCTACAGTCCTCACTATATTGCCGTCTTTGCACCTTCTGCTGATCTCTTCCTTTTCTAAAGGCCTGAGCAGTGTTCGTCTGGTAGAAAAGCTGATGGGAGGGCTGATTTACTCAGAGGAGACCCACCCGGTGAACACAAAACAGAGATGGCTTCTGACATCTTGTGAAGTTGTCTCTGTCTCTCGGTAAACCTTTAGGGAGCGAGGGAGGACGGGGAGCAGCAGCGGCAGCACCGGTACCATCAGGGCCGTCTATAACTTGCCAACCGCTGAATCTTTAATGCAGGAGGCCCCCCACAAATGCATGGGCAGCATGGTGTTGTCACCCCGGCATATTTTATCACTGATCAAACATTAGTCGGCAGCTGTTGTAAACTTGTAGCTGTCTCGGTGGCAGTGGTGGTGACAGCCTCTGACACACTGCTGAGAGACTAAGGCCCAGCTGGCTGCTTGACTTACTTACAGTCTGGCTTTATGGAAAAAAAAAAGAACAAAAATAAATGAGCATTCCCTCTGTCTAATGCAAGAGCATTTCCCTCACCATCACTCATTTCCTTATTTGCTGCATCTTTCTTCCTCCTTTCCTCCGCCCAGTCCCTTGCTTGTACTTTTCTGTCACATGCCTGTTTGCAGCCCTACTCCTCCTTTTCCTCCTCCTATTTTATTTCTGTGTTGTGCCTAATGCTTTCCCCAACTTCATGTTCGGTGCCCTCATAGTGTTACTGGAAACACACATTGTGCATATTATATCAGGCAGCTGAACGTGGAAGGAAAAGAAAAGAGAGAAAGACAAGTAGGAAGAGCAAACATTGTACCTCGGGAATCTTGGCGAGAAGCTAAAAAAATGTACATGAGACATTTTGACAGCATAAAGAGAGGAGGTGGGAACAAACTGTGACACTACAAACCTTAGATGTGTTTCTCTGGCATGGTTTGCTTTCAGAAGTGTTTGAAATGTGATTTTGAAAGATTTGGGGAACAATATGGTCATTTGATACTATACCATATTTTCTGGTCTGACCATACTTAGAGTGATTAACTATATAAATGACCAACTTTTAGTTGCTTTTTTTGTTTTAAAGTGATATTTGATTTTTTTTTCTGTGAAAAAGTTCGAAATAAGCTTTTGCTTGCTATAGTAGCTCTTTGAACAGCTTCATTTTCAAGAAATACAATTTAAACTTGTCCAGATTAAATGAACAAATGCCTAATCTGAGAGTGGCAATAAACAAAATAAACAACTCAAAAAATACTGTCGTTCATTTGAACATTATTTCAGTAAACTTAACATTAATCATACATTTCTTATTATACAATTATTTGCATAAAAATATGTGATTATGCAGAATTTATTTTTAATTAATTAATTTATTTATTTATTTGGGGAGTAGATTGTTGTTGTAAAAATATGGTATAATGATATACAGAGCTGTATAGTGATAAAGTACATTTACTTTGTTACAGTACTTAAGTATATATTAGAGGATCTGTGATTTTGCCAAGGTATTTTTTATGTAATCTTCACTTTTGTTTTCTTATACTGTACTCATAAAATATATATACTTAACACCTAGTTACGTTTTAAATTTAAATATGACCAGAACTGATTATGAAAAGTTATTTTTTTGCACTCTAAAAATGAAGCGTTGAATTTACTTAATATGTCAACTGGTTCCACAAAACCGAGATGAGTAAATGTAGGGCAATTTGCATATTTACTTTCAAAGAATACGTGTAAATTGCACAGTTTACTCAATTTGGTTTAGTGGAACCAGTTGATGTAACTTAAGATAAATTCAAAACTTCATTTCTTAGAGTGTACATATAAATAAGTTCACTTTTACTTTCATTGTCATCAGTTTTATAACTTTTATTTAAGTAATTTTCTTATTGAAATTCATTTTTACCAGAGCGAGACATACATTATGACAAGCATTTTTTTCAAGACCGCAGCGTTCCACTTTGGTTTGGGGCATGGTTTAGCAGTTAGCTTGACAGAAAATAAACTATAGCTGTTTTTCCATTACACAGTGCGGCTCCACTCGTTTCTACTCTATTCAGTTCTACTCTCTGATTTACCACTGTAACTAGTATCCCTGCTCTGTGGGCAGTAACATCTTTTAAAAGTGGGTGGTATAATTTAAATAGAGGCACAGAAGCTGCTGTTTATCGTTCTTCTGCACTAGTTATCTATTGACATAAAAAGTCTGATATTTTGTCTGTAACTACTTCAACAGCAAACCATGGCTTCTAAATGCAGTAAAACAAAACCAAAATGATTTTCTTATGACTTTAGAGTTACTGCACACTGTATGCCTAGGAGTGTGAGTAAATATGTTTCCCCCCCATACATATTTAACTCACTGAAAATCAAACAGTAATGCTGATAGTTTCTTTATTGCACAAAATAAAAGTCAGACAATATACTACATTAAAACACACACACACACACACACACACACACACACACACACACACACAATCGCCTAAAAAAACTACTTTAAAGTCTGAATGTAACGAGAGCAGCTCTCCTAGCTGCCCAGTATGGCTGTTTCGACCTGGATAGCGGGGCAGCCGGTACCGGTCGATGTCGGAGAAGGTGGAGAAACGTTCGGGAGCTCAGCTGGTCACTTGTTGAAGGTGACTCTAAACAAAACAAAACAAAACAAAAAAATACAAAAAAAAAAACAAATAGAAAAAAAACGATTACTCTCCAATATTGTCAACATTAATAACGAATTACATTAAACAGGGAGCTGGGGGTGTTGTTTTTTAGCCTGGATTGCTAACTAGCGATAGCAGCTAACAAGCTAGCTGCTAACTAGTTAGCATTGGCAACGAGCATGTACAAAGAACACATAGGTACAAACTTTATAAAGAAAAAGTAGTTTGACATGCGAGACATGTGTCCCACAAATTACATTCAATATCTCATTAAATGCACAAAGCACTCACCGTCTGCAGATGTTGGAAGTTTGTGAAGAGTCCAGTCTACAGTTAGCAGCAGCCAGAATGGTGTCTGTAGAGAGAGAGATCACCTCCATTTACCCAAATCAGCTCTAGTTCCACTGGTTTGAGCCACTCCGACAGTTGTGGTGCTTCACTGCTCTGAAAACTGGCTCAGTATTTTTAATTTCTCCCGGCACGTTGCCATCTGAGATTTGGAAAATCTCAGTAAATCAACGCACTCTGAGTCTTTGCGCTTGTGTTAATAACATCATCCACAGTGGTTTATGTAGCTCCACTGCCCTGTCGCGACTGCTACACTCTTGGCACCTCCACGCCCCTAACGGTGTCGGCACGCAGTACTACTTCCGAGGAGGTTCTAAAAATCGGGCCGACAGAGGGTGGGTGCCGATAGTGGAAAGACCAAAAACTAGTCTGGAGTGAGGTGGAGTCAAACAGAACCGAGTAGGTGGAAAACCGGATTATTTTCCCAAACTAAGGTCATTCAAAGAGCTGTCTGCAAGAGTTAAGGTATTAATTGATCATCATCTTTCCACAGAACCTTTCAGCAGCTGTTATAAATATATTAGCATGACATTTTTCTAAATTAGACCCATTTGCAATAAGAGACACTGTTTAATTGTTCATTTGCACACATGGCTTCCAAGTCAAAGTTAGTGTTGTTTTACAAAATAAAGTAGTTTTATTTAATTGGGAGATATTGGTATATACATGTTTATGCCAAGTGAAACATTGTTCCAAGCAAATATATGAATATTTGATGGCTTCATTTATTATGTAAATTCTTCAACTGAATATTTCAGTAATTGGT
This sequence comes from Austrofundulus limnaeus, assembly GCF_001266775.1. Lineage (NCBI taxonomy): Eukaryota > Metazoa > Chordata > Actinopteri > Cyprinodontiformes > Rivulidae > Austrofundulus > Austrofundulus limnaeus. The sequence continues at coordinate 1,387,344 of NW_013952514.1, read as the reverse complement.
TAGGACATGAGACACCCCCCTCTTGTCCTCTCACCATGTGTCTCTTTTGCACAAAGGCAGCGGTTGGACAGCTTACTAGTGGGAATTACCTTTTGGCTGGCACTAAATAATTTTTATTTCTAATTTATTTCATGACAACAGACACACGCAAAGGGATAGTCCCTTCAGCCAGCCAAGTGCCTTGTTGGCAATGATTGATTACCCAATATCTAATTAGCTGAGATCCAATCACTTATTATGCAGAGTGCAGGACAAACAAACTGAAGTCAACTGTCAGCCGATTGATTGATGACACTCCCAATCCTGCTTTTGTTTGCTCTAATGTCCTGATGCTTGTTACAACCACCAAAGCTTGGTTGGACAATGCAGTCTGTCATTCTGATGGGGAGTTGCCAGCCTCCTATCTTTCTTACCAACAAACCCTCATTTTTAGTGGTTGTGTGTGTTTGCAAGTGCATGTGGCTCTTTGTGACCTGCTTGGCTATATGCTTCTCTTATTTTAGATCTGTGTTTGTCCCTGTGAATATATTGCTGAAGACATCAGTGGGACTTGTCAAGTTGTTGACCCCATTAAAGGCAGGTTTTTTTTCCTTTCACCCTAAGGCCATGTTGGTTTTTAGCAAAGAGTGAAATTGGGCCCTTTATCATCAATAAAAAACAAAGAAATCCTGGGTGAAATATTGTGCTGCATGTCATGTTTCTGTGTATTCCATAAGTTCAAACAATTTTTTTTACTTCCATTTAGACCAACAAAAATTTAGAGAAACTTTTTTGAAAACCAAAGATCAATTATTTTATGCATAATTAGTCTTACACTTTTAAAAAGCCATTTCCATTTATTTTTTATCTGTTGCTTTTAATCCTATACTAAAGCAAATCAAAAATATAACTTCAAAAATATCAGTGTTCCGATAAATACACAAAAAAAGTTACATTATGTTGCACACTAAAAGTTTTCTGCAAATAGTAAATTTTTGCAAAACTTTAAAAATTTAATGAAAATATGTATTATGTCTGTCGCACAATTTGAAGTGAGATTGCCCCTTGAAATATATAATGTACAGTATATATA
>NW_013952514.1:1381997-1386242 GCF_001266775.1 Austrofundulus limnaeus | reverse complement strand
TAGATATATAGATATAGATATAGATATAGATATAGATATATATAGATATAGATATAGATATAAATATAATGTAATTAACAAGATTTACTATGGAAACATTTATAAAACAACTTCTTGTTTGCCTATCCCTGCTTTAGCATCTGTTTGCTTTACAAAGCCATAAGAATGAAGTCAGTACTGTACTTCCATGCAGTCAGAACGTAAATATTTTCCTTAGAAAATTTGGAGAAAATTGTGGATATTATCCTTTGTATTTTACATGTTGTTTTGAAACTAAATTTTGCCAAGAACAACTAGGTTTGGTTTTGTGCTGATTTGAATGACTTAATCAACCCAATAATTAGACATTCATCTTGTTTAAAAAAAATCAACATGAGGTTTAACATTTTAAAAAGCATTTCAATGCATTGATGAGAACAATCCCAAATTGTTATGTTTGCAATCTGTTTAAGGAATTAACATTTTGTTGGCTTGTGTGATACCATATTAATATTAAATAAAGTAATATATCTAGTTGCACTAATGTCACATTATCATACCTTAACAGTTATGTGAAACAAAGTAGTGCAAGTACTATATGTCTGTTTTGCAATACAAGATTGATTCTCAACAACATCCTTACTTTTTTAGCACCATTTATTGTTTCAACATACAATTTACATCAATTGTGTTTGATTTAACATTCTTCTTTTCCTTTGATGAGCAAACAGCAGAGCGAAATGACAATTTGGTTTCATTAAAAATGTATAGCGACCCTGGGGCCTTAGAGGTTTCCATTAGTAAATAGGGTCAGAATCTCACTCAAATGTGCACACATAGACAGGGACTGTTGTGTGGGTGGGTTGAATTGAGGTGTTTGTGTGTTTGTGTTGGGGGGGTTATCCAAAGCTGACATGTTCAAGGTTCAAGGATGAGGGCCTCTCAGATCCATCTGTAATTTATTGTGAGAAATTCAGCAGTTGATCCCAGTGACAGTAGCCTCTGGCTTCGTTCATAAGAGCTTCAACGTCTCTTTCCCAACCTGGGAAGTGCGTCTGTGTGAACACGACTGTGTGCATTTACATGCACATGTGTACTTTTCACGTGCAAATGTGTGGTCAGACAGAGACACAGAGAGGATGGAATTCTCTGAGCTCCATCAAACATCTGAAGACAGATGCCCAGACAGTATTCATCAAAACTGTTTCCTAAAGAATTAATCAATAAATAATTAATTTGGTGGTTACAGCCAGCAAAGGGGACTTGTGCCTTCCTGCTGTTTAGAATTAGTCCTTGTCAGGATGCTAGATTGATATATTTATTATTTATCAGATTAATCATGGCTCGAGACATTAGGATCCAGTGTTGAGATCATACTTGTAATAGCGCAGGAGGGGACAGAGGGAGAGAAAGCAGGTGGCAGCTGTGTGCAGTGATTACAGTGCAAGTTGGTCAAGGGTAGACTTAGACACCTGGACACACACACACACACACACACACACACACACACACACACACACNGACGGATGAGAGAGAGACGGACGGATGAGAGAGAGACGGACGGATGAGAGAGAGACGGATGAGAGAGAGACAGATGAGAGAGAGACTGATGGATGAGAGAGAGACGGACGGATGGACGGATGGACGGCTGCAGGGCCACCGCCTTCTGGCCCCCTCCTCTTCCTTGGACTCTGTCGCTCCGGAGTGGCTGTTATCTCTCTATTTTTACACTACTTCCATCAACAGACCGCCCCAAACCCACTTATGTTCACTCACCAAATGACACACACACACACACACACACACACACACACACACACACACACACACACACACAATTACAGACACAAATATAAGCACACTGACACAGTCTAAAGAAGGAGGGGCAGCTAGGACGTCTGTGTAGCCCCAAGCACTTTGTGTTTCTAAAGCCAGTTTAGTGAAGAGGGGGATGAGGTGGGGGTGGGCAAAGATGCAATTGATCCAACAGCTTTACAGAGGTCAGGGCAGATCCTGGGGTCATTTTTGTTCATGATAAATACTTGGAGAATTCCCTTGAGGCTGCCTTGAGACAATTTCATATGAAAACAATATCTGTCTCTCTTACCTTCTCTTTACACCATAACCAGTCCGATTAAAATTCTAAGCTGTATTTTTTTTCTTTTTTGTAGAAATTGAAATGATATATTTATTTAATTGGCATTTTAAAGTTCAAAACAGCTTGAACAAAATTTGAGCTAAATGCAAATGTTCAATTCAATTTGGTTTATTTATATATAGCATCAAGTCACAACAATTGTTGTCTCAGGGCACTGCACACAAAAAACAAAACCAAAAAAAAATAAAAATACAATAAATCTAAAGAAGCTAGAAGATTGCGCTGAATCTGTGCTTCATCACAGTCTCCCATCTGGAGCAGCACATCGGCAGCAGCGGAGAGGAAAAACTTCCCCTTAACAGGAAGAAACTTCCTGCAGAACCAGGCTCAGGACAGGGGACCATTGATCGTCTGGGTTGGGGACAGGAAAGAGACACAGACAAACACGGGACTGGTCCAGGTGTAATTTCAGTGGCAGCTGGTGGAATTTTCTCCGTGGAGGGGGGGGCTACAACTCCAAAATACATATCTCAGAAAGCAATCAAATGTACTAAGTTGTATCACACCAGTGTATTTATTAAACAAATAAAAATAATAAAACATCATTACAATGTCATGTAGTGTTTTTTTTTTCGTACATAAAAGTTGCCCTTCTGTAACTAAGAAGCAAATTTCTTCATGACTCTGGTTAAAGTAAAGGGATGTTTTAACAAGGTTCTTCTAAAGAGCATGGTCAGTGCAGTGAGGTGTGATATTGTACCTGAGGAAAGTCTGGATTGTCTTCAGTGTTGAGAAGCTCCTCTCAGATCCAGCAGTGGTCAGAGGAGATGTGATGAGAATCTTCAGCAGAGTCACAGTCTCTGAAGGTGTCCTGCAGATGGTTCTCCATGAAGGGCTGGTGCAAAGCCACATCACCACTGCAGCTCCAGAACTAGATCAGACTTCCTGATCCTGTTCAGCACTGGGTGAGCCTCCATGGTCTTCAGAGCTGCTTCAGAAAATTGTCTGTGATCCTGCAGGAACCTGTCGGCAGCAGTGTAGCTCTGATCAGACACATGTGAATGGCTCAAGATGGTGTCACAAACCTAAAACAATAAATGCACAAATTTAATTCAATATTGAGATGGCTACAAGAGAGTTTTCTAATATATTTTAATATGAAAGCAATTTATGTTATTTTAATAGCAACACATTGTTGCAGCTCTAAGGTTAATTATTGCATTATATGTTTATTTTATTATTATTTTATTATTATTTTATTAGCTACACCACTTTAAGTTTCTCTTCATATGTTCTGCTTTGAAAAGGTTTAGATAGAAAAGACTTACGGTGTTGTTTTCTCTTTCATTCCCGTTTATTTTTCTCCAAAAGGCACCTCCTGAAGCCCTGCCGGTGTTACGTCAGCTGCCGCATTAATATGAGGTCGAGTCGTCGACAGGGTGGACCCACTATTTTTTTTTTCATTAATTAATTTATTTATTAGGTGGACCCACTACCAGAGATTAGCTGCGGGGCGGCGACGAGCTACACCACAGGGTACTCTATACTTTTGCATTGGGGACTTACTGCGCATGTCCAACATCTTAGAATGACTTGTATATGGGACTCTGGGGCGCTGAACCGCTCGTGACCCGGAAGTGACTCAAAACGAAAAAGTTCATGAGTAAAATGGAAGTTTACACATCAATAACTAAATTATTTATTTTACTGATCAGAAAACTTATATACGATAATTTTTCGAAACATTTCTAATGTTTTATTTAGTTAATTTATTTATTTTTAATTTTTTTGTGTGTACAAAAATACTAGTGGTGGGGCGGTGCCCTAGCCCCCCCTATTTACCAGCCACCACTGAATATTTTCCTCTGGAAGAGAGACAAAAAACACGTTTTTGATAAAAGCAACTATAACTAACATGTAGAGAAGAGAGACTAAATATAATAGTAGAGTGAGTGTGAATGTGGTCAGCTTGTCTTGGTGAAACGTAATAGGAAGGAGTGAACAAGAGAGTAGAACATATGTGAAATATATATCGAGAAAACACAAGACAACACACCCAACACCTTGGCTGCACACCTACAGAAACAGAAATAACAATAACACAGCAACAAAAATGCATATCTACTGTATATAATTGTAATGACTACAGCCTTGCTGAAAGCTATACA
>NW_013952514.1:1371269-1380315 GCF_001266775.1 Austrofundulus limnaeus | reverse complement strand
TAATTATGTTTGTGGTTGTAATGTGACAAAATATGGAAAAGTTCAAGGGGTATGAATACTTTTGCAAACCACTGTATATACATACACATATACATGCATACTGTATATACATATCCATACACCATACATAGCCATATGCACATGTCATTCAGTCAGTGTCGGAACAGAAAACCCAGGATGTAAACACCTGTTTATGTGCGGTTGTGAGCATGCATGTGTATACAAGATCTCTCCAATGGAATGTTTCAAAGTGACTGTGGAGGACCACAGACCCGACCCGCAAAGCCCGAAGCCGACATAAGGGAGACCAGCGCCAAAGACCCCAAGAGGGACCCCAAGTGTGGGGCCCCAGAGACACCCGCGCCGGGAGGGCTGCCCACCTGCCCCGCAAAGGGGACCACAGGAGAGAACTGGGAGAACCCCACCAGCGATCACACACATTAAACCCCTGGGGCAAGTAGCGACGAGCTCACGGGCCCCGCCGGTACCTACCATGCCAGAGCAGACCCAGACATGGACACAGAGGCACGGGCCCCAAGAGCGCGCCCCCCTACCCAGGCCAAGGTCCAACAGGTCCAGGGAACCCAAGCCCCACCGGGCAGCCACTGGGCCGAGCCGGCACATTCCCAAGCACCCAGCCCTGAGCAACGAGAGCCACCAGCGTGCCGGTGGGCAAAGGCACAACCCACCAGAGGGCAGCGTGGCAGGGGAAGCAGAGGGCCCTCAAATGAGCCCGAAGAAGGGGCCGCCCAAGTCCCAGCCTGACAAAAATACAAGCATACACAAACACAATCACACAATCCCACCCTCATCCTCTCACCCACTCATTATGTGATTCCTTTTACCAAAAAATTGATCAGAAGCGCTTTGAAAATGTTCTGATCCACCTCTCTGGCTGCAGTGTGCCCTCCCGACACAGGGGGGAACAGATTTTCACAGGGGAACTGAATTTCGCACAACACCACCTAAGCTTGAGGAACTAGATGCATGCCTGCCTGCCCATCTGCCTTCCGTAACGTGACAGCTGACTACAACTGGAAAAAGACCACCCTGAACGAGACACTTCAATTTAGTTTACAATGCAAACATTCTGACTAATAAGGAACTTATGGTAACCTTACCTCAGCTTGGAAAGCAGAAGGTGTCAATCTTTCCTGCTCAGATCCAGCCATCGGTGAATGATGCTAATGTTTTTCTCACGATGCTAATGCTACCATTACTCTCTGGCTTCTTGGGAGTAGAGGAGCCAAATGGCTGGCTCACTGCTGCCAACTAGTGGTCAAAGGCTAAACTACAACATAAAAATGAACCATTGGCAGGAAAGTTGACATTTTAAACCTTAATTAAAAATTGATACAGGGCTTTAGAGAATGAATACAGTATCGGGAAATGAAATATTGATGTATATCAGTGTATCGATATTTTCCTACACCCCTAATAGTAATAAGGTAAACAACTGTGTCATGCAAAATTGGCAAATATATTTTACATGATTTTACTAAAAATGCTAGAATTATTATTATTTTTTTCAGATGTTAAATATGGGACAAAGATAAAGAGGTCAAAGATAATTACGATATTTTTTAAGTGGATTCTGCCCATGTAGCAGACAGGTGTGGGCCAGGACTGGTGTCAAGCTAGGACTGCTGACTGATTGCTAGCATGGCATCTTAGTCTGCTGGACATGGACCAGGTTTGCCAATGACAGCACTGTTTTTACTATGGCACACCACAACTGGCCCAATTGTGGTTTGGTAAATGTAGCATCAATCTGTCAATAACACAACTGACCCAGTTGTAGTTTGGGCATTGCGGCACTGGCCCATGCATGGACCACTTCTAGAGAACTGGCATTCTTTCCAATATCTGGGCCAACTGCATTGTATGGGCCAGAACTGGGCCAGACACATTTTACCATGTTGGTGTGATTCTGAAAAAGTTGAATAGGTTATTACATAATTGCTTGCTTTTCACATTGATATGCATTACAAAAAGTAGAATGAGCCCAAGGAAAGATGTTAAATGTGCAGATTTCTGAAAAAAAATCAAACAAACAACAGCAATTAACAAGCTGGATTGTATTAATAACCACTAATATTTTCTCAATAATTATGTCAAACATTGGTTGCCTAACTCAGCCTTTTGATTCCATTTCAAATTCCGCCAATACATTATTGTTCTATATATGGCAATGTACTATTAAAATGTTTTACATTTGAATGATTTCTGTTTATATTTCCATTTAACACACAAACACACTCTCTTTTCTCTTGTGCAATTGCTGGTGTGTGTAATCAAAACACGTCTTGGTAGTTGTCAAACTCTAATAACCCAACTAAAAGCTACAATATTGTTGCATGACTCTTGTGCTCCTTGTGTCATACCAGATTACCGGTGGAGATGTGTTCGAACTGTTCAGCACAGAGAGCAGCTGTACTTGCCATGATGTGTTAATTCAAGCATACAAAGGGAAATTACTATTCCGCCCCATTCAACCTTTCATCTCCCCGAGTTTCTCTCTTATCTCACAAATGGATCAGATCAGCAAATTTATGGGCATAATTGTACATCATGCTCAATAAAGAGATGAAAACGACAGAGGGTGGTCCCTGTATTCTTCACACCTCACTCCTTTACTTTCACTATCAAAACCAAGCTCATGTATCTGTGAAAAAAAAAAAAAAAAAATTTACTTTTTTCAAAACAAAATATATCATTGACTAATAATGACCCAGCTCACTTGGTTATCAACGTCCATGTAAGAATCCATCAACACCCAAGCCTCATTGTCCTTTGGAGAAAAGGGTGAATGGGAACAAGCTCAGGGCAGCAACAGAGGAGGAAATAAAGGGCAGCAGGAACTCAAAATAGGAAGCTCCATTTGTAGACAGGAATAATCCATTTTATGAGATGATTTGGCTTTAAATCTTTGGGGACTAACCCTTGACATGAAGTCATATTGTGTTGGAGTTTCAGCCTTAAATTCATACATCAATTATTTACTGTCATTGCCGATTGTATAAGTGTAGGAAATTACAAGGGATGGGTATTTTCTCTCAGGCAGAAAGAATGTGATACAGTGGATACACCCCACCTAATGTGAGTGACCCCGTGTCCGTGCGGTGTCCAAGGGAGGAATTATTTATGCATTAGAAAACAGTGTGCCATTGCAAAGGAAAAAAGGCAGACACATTATTTTAAACCTTTCATAACATGCATCAATTTTTCAGCAGAAATAAATAAAGGATGGCGGGCTTGTTTGGAGGACAGCTGTAGCTCGCCCTGCTTGGCTAGCTTTGAGCGGGGACTCTTGGGATGCCACGCATACTGGCCCTTAGTAAAACCCCTCCATTTCTTTTTAATCATCCACTTAGAACAGGGTGACTGAAGGACCTGTCAAGGTGAGCTTCCAGTTTGCTGGAGGATGGAAACATTGTGGAAAAGGAGTATAACAGGTAGAGAGGGTCACATTTTTTAAGAGAAACAAAAAACAAACATGTATGTGTGTAGGTGCTAGATTAGATTTGTAAAGTTTTGTGAGGATTTTTTTTTTTTTTTTGTTAGTTGTGTGATTTGTGATTCCTGTGTAAGAAAATTTTACTTGGTAAGATTCTTGAAATACTTGATTTGACTCTTTTTTTATTTCAAGAATCTTACCAAGTAAAATTTTCTTACTCCACTGGAATAATTTTTTTTTACTTAATTTGAGACAAATTTTCAGGCTAACAAGACAAAGAATCTTACACATTCTGAAAACAAGATTATTATCCTTACACAATCAGTTCTTGTTTAGTTAATCAGTCTCAAAACAAGATCAAAAAGACTATTTGACTGGATATAAGATTTAACAACTTGGTAAGATGGACAGTTTTTGCAGTGTATTTGGTGCTGCATGTGCTGCTCAAGTCTGCATTGGATGCTGACTCACTGTGGAGGGCTTTATAGGCCACTCGTCCTTGTCCAAAATTGGTTTCAGATGGGACTTAATATGGCCAACCCTCTGTGGGCACATGCAAACGGAGTGAGTAGTAGTAGGGCGAGGGTGTAGGCACTGATTGGGAAAGGTCCTTAGTCTCCTTTGTGCTTCGTACATGCTTCAAGTGTTGTCTCCTAGTTTTGGAATCTGTGCTGCCATGTCAGTTTGTTTTAATATGTCTTAGTTTTCTCAGCTACTCCTGTGGTCTCTGATCTGAAGAAGAAAAAAATAAATAAATTGATCTAAAACATAGCAATATTTTGAACAGGAAGTTTGGATTCAACAGAATGGTTCTGGGGCATCTTTCACCAGCCTGCATTTCAAGTCTTGTTTGGTTTGGCATGCCCAACCTCTACTGCCTTTATTTTTATTTTTATTTTTTTTTAGGCCCTGCTCCAGTGCAGACACAATTAGTTTGTTTCTGTGTTGTGCTTCAGTCCAACGTATTCTAGCTACCAGTTGTTGATTTCAGCCACCTCTTCAATCTGTTGGTGGTACATTTCCATGAAGAATCCTCTTGTTTATTTTTTTATTTTTATTTTTTCCCTTGCTCCACATTGACTTTTTGCTGTCTGAGACTTACTGAGCAGTTGATTATTGGGGACTTTCTTCCTGGTTTACTTTAAGATCTTAGTTAGTTCATCGCCTCAAATGCTCACTTGCCCTCCAATGTGCCCAGTATGGTTGATTGGCAGTGGATCAGAAGATGTGCAGTCATGGGGTTTTCTGATGTTTGTTTTTGCACACACCATTCATAGTCCTTGAGAGATATTGTACCTAGCTCTTGGTGTATATCTCACTGCAAGGGGTTTCTTTACTCTGGAGAAAAATGAAAAAAAAAAAAAACAATATTTGTCATTATTTTGTCCCCAAATCTGTCCTAGTTAAAGCTCCACAGTTTTGATCAGTCACATTCCTCAGTGCACAACATTTGTTTTGTTTCCAATCATCAGTTTTAGGCCATTTTATTATCTTTATAAAAGTCTCCTTCTGGGTATAACAGTTGGATTTTGGAAGTGAGTACTTGAGGCAAAATGCAGCGTCCGAGTGTTTTCAGCATGGGCAAACATGTCCATGAGCTTGTTACAGTTTAGTTCTCATGTGGAGGGAGATAAAAAGTTCTCACAGTTGGTTGTGGCAAGAAGGGGTGGAAAAATTTGAAGCTGCAAATAAAGAGAAACAATTTTGTCATACTTTGATCATTTTATTGAAGGCATTAATTGATCCCATGGTTTTATAATCATTTCCCTGATTATTCCATAGACCTTTTACTGATGTGCACATGTCCTAATATGGTAAACAGCAATGTGCAAAATGTGCATGAGTGATAAATACTGTAATCTTAGGCACAATAATTTCAGTACATATATGTTCACTTCGGATAAAATAATTACCTGAGTTTGTACGTTGTTGTGCGCTGGATGAACCCGCTGGCGAGGCCTGTGGTGCGGGACCAGTCGATGGGAGCAGGCGACAGTGGTGGAGAAGGGCCTGGAAGTTCTGCAACCTCTTCTTTATACGACTCAAGGCTCTGGCTTTCACCCGTTGAGGGCAAATCTGCATCGCAGAGCAAAAATTTTGAAATAGCAGAACATTACAAACTCAGCACAGTTATGTTTTGTTTTTATCCTATGGAGGTAGCTGCTTTGCTACCCGCTAAGAAGTTAGCAGTCGAAGCTAAACAATAGAACTGCATGGTTGTACACACGAACTTCATACTACGGTTGCAATACCACTTTTATGCGGGATATGTGGCCAACAAAAAACATTTTTACAAGCATACAAACAACAGCAAACACTCACCATTCTCAAATGTCTCTGAATTCGACAACGAGGAGGAGTCCAGCGTTGCGTTACTCACCAGACGGTCACCGAAAATGGCATCCATCAGGTCACACCACCTCCAATCCTGCCGGTTGGAGCCACTGTGGCCGTTGTGGTCCTTCACTGCCTGATAGTCGGTCTTCAATTTCTTTAATTTGTCTCTGCCCTGCTTAAAAGCCTGGGTGTAGCCGTGATCAGCCATAAGCTTCGAGATTTCACGAAATACTTTCTTGTTGCGTGTTGCGCCCTTCATTTTGCGCTGAATGCGCTCATCAGCAAGCAGATGCAAAAAAGGTCTGAACCTCGTCATTGCTCCAGGGAATGATTTTTGGTGACTCCATTCTTCAATTCTTCATAAAACCACTCACTCCATAAATGAAAACATAATGGCGGCTCTGATGTTCTTCTGTGGCTGCTGACTGGGCGGACCACAGAGCGGTCGTAACACCACTTACTCTGACCAATCGGTGCTTACATGTCGCTCGGCACCTCCACGCCCCGAATGGTGCTGGCCTCTAGTACTACCTTGAGAGGAGGTCTGAAAAAGTGGGCTGACAGTGGGTCGAAAGTGGGTGGGAGCCACTGTGGAAATTCATTAAATGGGTGCGGAGAAAACTATTACACCAGTGGGGTATCTGTTGACTGGAACTCCATGTGTATTGATGGCTTGTACTTTTTCCTTGCCTATCAGCTATCTATTCATGACCTGACCTGATCTACAGTATGTAAGTACTTGGTTGAGGCTAAAGTCACTGCAGCCTCATCATGGTTGACATATGTCTGTTTGATTCAATGGTATAGCGGTCCTTTACGTGTGCAATGTTGCCTCCAGGTAATTCAACCCCTTCAGTTGCAATCACCTTGTTCTCTTGAATATCCTTCAACTGTATTTATCCAGACCAAATGGCAATCCAATGCATTTGCTTGATATGCTGGTGAAATGAATCAGTGAGGTGATGTCTTGCTCAGTTTTGGCATACAGCCTGATTTCATCCATGTAGAGGAGGTGACTGATGATTGTTTCATTTTGCAACTGTTTTTCTATACACTGTGAAATGATCTAGCTCAAAAAATTCAGGTCTGTATAGAACAAGAGTGAAGGCAGAGCCTCATCTTCGTATATGCTGAACTTGATGCTGACATGTGCAAATTACTGTGTGTTATGACCTCTAACGTATTCCCATTGAGTTCTTGATGAAGGCACTCTGTGTCCTGTTCATGTTGCACAGTTCAAACAGTCCAGTATCCATGTGTGTGTGCCATCAAGTTACAGGCTTCCTTGTAGTCAATCTGTGTGATGCACAGGTGTGTGTATGTGTGTATGCATGTGGGTTTACAGTCTCAATCAATGGTTTTGTTGACCAGAAACTGGTGTTTAGCCACCCTGATGTTAGTGCCAAATCCCTTTTGTGCCTTGCTCAGGTTTATCTTAGCCACTATGATGCCTGACAGGAGTGCCCATGTACTTGGCAGGTGCTTGGCTGGTAGATGGATAGGACAGGTTTATTTTATTTGTTTTATTATTTTTTTCTGGGAGTTTGTTTGTTGTGAACAATACTATCTTGCAATGGGACAACCACTCTGGGTGGGTCTCTTCTCTTAGCAGTGGGTTATTTGATTTGCTACAGGTGACAGTCAAATTCTTTAGCAAGTGAGTATTGATCATCTCTACCTTGAATGTCTGCCATTGTAATAGGTACTGTTTTTTGTTAGGAAATTGCCCTTCTACCATTTCCACGAGGAACATCACTACACACACACACACATATACAGTATGTATAAAGACACAATTTAACTATTACATGGCTTACAGAAACATTCCCAGTAAGAATGTTTTATCCACAATTTAACTTTCAGTGTATAAAGTAAAATAAAATGAAATAAAAACAATATTCAACACTTGCTCATCCCTGTTCATTATCGTCATCATCATTATGGTCACGTAAAATAACAGGTGAGCAGTTGGCAAAGAAAAAAGAGCCTCTAATGTTCATGGGGGAATGGCTCTTCTGAAAAAAAGTGGAACTGCAAAACAAAAAGATCTAAATGTTTACAACAGTTTCAATTTAGTACAGAACATGCACTGCTCCTGGTGAATACACCAATACATCTGTATTCCATTAAAGTATTTTCTTTTGATTGTTTTAACGCTAATGAGTGTTTTGCAGCTCACTTCTGAACAATTTAAAGGCTTCACCAATATCATGTCCCTGTTTTTGCTCATCCATTTTGTAATTACCCTAATGTAATGTGTCCGTGGTTTGTTACATATTGGTTAAAAAAAACTGTAAAGAAAAACATTGGTTAGTTAATAGTTGAATTGATTACAATGCCATGCTTTGTTGTTTTTTATATTTATTTTTGTTTCCACCCCAATTATTCTGCTCCTTGATTTGTTCCTCTGTGTTCAGAAATAAAAATCAATTCTCTGAGGATTAAACACAAGAGAGAAAAAGAGAAAGAGGAGTAAACTGGGAGAGATAGCTCTTATTGTAGGACAAGGTCCAGTGTGTTTATTGTATTCCAAATTAAGCCAACAGGATCCTAAATTAGGGTTAATTTATTTTTTGTTTTTTTGCAGGCAGGATGAGTTTTAAACCCCGGCCAAGGGCACAAGTTCACATCTTCACATGATTAAAAAAGAAAAAAAAAAAAAAGAACTAACAAAACAAACTAAAAAACAAACTAACAAAAAAAAATAAAACAAAAGTCGGGACAGCTAAGGGCAACAGCTTTCCATTTCATTTGACAGTTTTCAAAAGTCATAAGGCTTTTTTTTTTCCATCTTGTGATAACAATTATTATTTTTTATTTTTATTTTTTTACAAATATGACTGAGGTGTAATGGTTCAACACACTTTTTTATTTTTATTTTATTTTATTTGCACAGTGACCTACTGTATGTTGAAAACCAAGTTCCCGTTATTTCAGTTGGAGTATCAGCCAGTAGAAGTCCCACTCAGATCCATACAGTTTGCCCATCTTGATCAGTTTTGCTGTGAGAGTTCGTCCTCGATTGACACTTCACCAAGGTTTGGTCATCAAGCATCTGACACCAAACATTTGCACTCTTTGAAAACAAAATACAATTGAAAAACAATATATACAACCATATATTAATCTTTCAGATATCAGTAGGTAGCACCCGCGTAATTTACACGGGGGATGGGAGGGTTATAACCCCCCCAATAATTTGATCCAGTCAATATAACCCCCCCAATAAAATTGCGTCATTTAAGTATACAT
>NW_013952514.1:1364049-1369395 GCF_001266775.1 Austrofundulus limnaeus | reverse complement strand
ACATTTAAGCTTAATTGCTGAAGATGACATGCAGGGTTTTAGTCTGCTCTTGTCATATATGGCTGTATTTGTTGAATCATGTGCTGTAATTTTTCCAAGTTAAACTGTGGTGAACCATGTAAATGCACACTCTTTGAAATTTGTGAAATTAAGTTATGTTATATAGTAAATCTTAAAAATGTAAAATGTGTGTTACTGCTGGAAAAAATGCAGAAAAATAGTAAGTTTTTTTCTTACTTGTTGAACTGATGTGGAACAGAAAAGGAGCAGAATAAATACAGAGAAAACAGGTAAGTTAAGTAAATCACAGTAAAAGCATTAAAATATATATTTAACCCTAAAATATCCTGAATCATTTTACAAAAGTAATTTATTCAATAAATAAATGGACAGAGAGCATAACCCCCCCAATGTTAGACCTAAAGTTACGCCCTTGGTAGGTAGATTACTTTTTCAAAATTCATTCAGATTCATTGTTGCACTGCACATCACATTTGAACATCACATAAGTGTAGTCCAAGTAGCAACAATATTACGTAAAACAATAGTTCCACATACAGCTGGAGATTGGAAGAACTGGAGCTTTGTCAAGCTCAGATATTGGAAGTGATGGGGATCACTTGTTCGGTTGAATTGTTTGAAATTACATAAATGTGTGCGTGAAGCATGCACATTTAAACCACAAAAACCTTTGTCTTTTTTTTCATGGGTTCAGGTATTTTAGAGTAAAGAGAAATCCACATAACTTTAATGTTGTGGGTATGCACAGAAGATAGTGGTGTGTTAAAACCATGCAAAAACAGATTGTGTGTTACAGCATTTTTTAATTGATAAGACGTAGACATATCTAAGGAATTTTTGTGTTTCTGTGCCTTTATATGAACACATATTCACTTCTGCAATATCAACAAAAAAGTAAAAAATAAGACAGAAATGGCAAACATCATGAATGTTGTACACTTGTCTACAAAATTCACACACACAAAAAAAGTTTGGGTATTCATTCAGTGGGGATGGAGGGTGCCTGACACCACAGTGTGCACAGCTCTATTGGGTTTTGAGAAGGGAAATGGATGAATTTTGTTCCTCCTGAATGCCTGAGGAGAATAAAAGGTGCCAGTTTGAGTCTTTTAGATCTTTACACTCCCATCCAGAGCTGCTCCTCTTCTCACAATAAACTGTCCCTTTTTATGCGTTTTAAGTTCACCCACTTATAATCTGGATGAGATAGCTCCCTCTCCATAGCTGTAAGCGGTATAACTCTTCCCTGCCCTGCTTTATCTCCATGTTCCTACAAGCCAGCTTGAATGGAGGGACCATTATCTCTGGGCTCACAAAGGAGCCAGACGTCTACATTCAAGATGTTCTGTACATGATATATTGATCAATTCGCGGTCACTAATAGCATTGTAATGAATGGAGTGGGGGACCGAGTTAATGTCTCCTGGGTTCACGCAAACTGCAAATGAAGTATTCAGTGACACAAAAGATCTGGTCCCCTGAATTACAATTATATCCTAGCCCTAATAAAAGTCAAGGAGTTGTTGCTCAGCTCTTTGCTTATTTTACTGCTGACTTCTTTGGCACTCCTAAGAAACGCCTGTAATTAGTTAAAGGTATGGTGTTTAAAATATTTACGAGGGTTTTTAAGTATTGCAACAAGATTTTTGAATGTTAAACATATTTTATGTGAGGATAAAGTGTGAGATTCATTGTTAGTTAAAGCATTAAGAGAAAAAAATCTACATCCCATAACACAGCAAATGTTTTGAACAAACTTAGTTTAGAGGACAATAATTTGTGACTGGATTTGGGTAGCTAGTTAGAGGCTAAAACCAAAATGGACTTAAGTCTGTTTAAAACAGGTCCAATCTCAAAAAAAAAAAAAAGTTTTAGTTGCTCTTGCAAATGCTAATTTATAAACCTTCACACAATGTTGCATTTGAATGAATAAATAGAACTCTTCCCTTTATGACCTTTGACCTAAAGTCATTTTTCAGTAACTATTCAAATCTGCCGTGCTCTGTGCAAGGATCATTCTGACTTCACTGAGTCTTAATAGTTTGTACGCTTGTTCAATGGTATTTAGAAAGATCTACTTTATGAGGTTTTTGAAGGATGGATTGTAGCTAGCTGTACCACTTCAACACTCTCACCAAAATCATATTTTTCCTAATATGTATTGTGACATTGTTGGTTGAGTGAGAATTTATATAATAAATTCAACAGAATCATTTTTTTAGATTAAAGCTACTTTGAAGGCAGAACTTTATTTTAATCTTGGCATCAATCAAATTTATATTGGTTACATTCAAAAATGTAATAAAAAGTAATGTCACTTTTCAATAAGAGCTTAAAAGACAACATCTGAGTATAAAAACAAACAAACAAATATACAAACAAAATAATCACTTTTACCAAAGCTTCATTTAAGGTAAAAAAAAGGACAAAATCACAAGCTTGCACTTATTTGCAAATAAAAAATATTGGTAAAACACAAAGGAATAAACATAAATTTACAATTTTAAGGCACTGAAAATGTCTCTCAGCAAACCAGATGAACACACATGCAAAAAAAAAAAAGCAGTCATTTTTAAACAAATGAATGAAGACCTATTTATGTCCCTCAACATTTTATGTTTAATTGACAAAACTAACAAACTGAGATAATAACTGTACAATTAAGAAAGTAAAAAAATACCAATAATACTAGGAGAAAATTAGATACTGATCAACATCTCTGTTCTTGGACTGACAAGTTTAGAACAAGTTTAGAAGTCTGTTGACGCTGCAGTACATTGTGTTAACTGTTCTCTATTGTTAAGACAGGGAATGAGTAAATGAATGAGCACAACCAAACCATCAACAATGTCATTCATACACAGAAGAATGTTCAGCATTAACATGCTAACACTTTATTTCACACCAGCTGGCAGCCAGTCACATTCTGCAAGTCATTTATTTTGTTCGTATCAGTATAGTGACATGCACAGTGGATACAATGCTGAGGATATATATTTCTGACACCTGCAACAGATAAAAATAATCCCACATTAGGCCATATGTAACTCCTCTGTCAGATTAACGTTCAAGTGCCTTTTGTAAACACCAGCCAGCACCTTTTCTTCTCCTCGTCTTTTAACATATAAAACTAAGTATATTACTCACTGACAACATTGGCTCTCTTTTCAATTTATGTTCCAGCAACCTCCCAGCATGAGAGACAATTTGTATCTTTCTGTGCAGGCTCTCATAAGTTCAGAAGCAAGCGGGAGGGGATCTATAGGCATTTGATATGCTTGGATTTAGTAGGGAAGACAATAGGGGCCTCCAGAGTGATGTGTGATTTTCCTTTTTTTTTTTCTTTCAGAGGCCCCTGGAGTAATGTTATGAGATTTTCCTTTTTTTTTTTCTTTATGGAAACCAAAGCCCACCTATAGCTTGATGTGTGAACACGCCACTTTTTTTCTAATCTGCTGCCATTCATTGTGCAGCAGAACTAACACAGATGACTTCTGACAAACCGAGAAATCAAAATGCAGCTGCCGGAGCTCTTCATGAAAGGAAAAACATAAATAAATAATGGGGAACAACCTAAACAGTCAGCTGTGTTTATGTTTGCCCAAATACCAACCAGACCATTTCTGGATAAGTTGTCTTCCTGTTCAACAAGAACTTTTGCTAACAAAAAATCTCACAAGAAAAATGGTTTAAAAGATGAGTGAGGGGAGACTAGAGAAGGAACAAATGTTTAAGCACAGACATATCATGACAGACACGACATGGATAGAGAGAGGGAGACAAAAAAAAAGCTGCTAAATGGATTAAATAGTGAATTAGCTCACGTTTTCGAGGGTTCACTTTCCTGATCTGGTGAGCATTTCAGCTAGAGAACTTATATCCTTTCATCCACTCTCCTTCCCGCACTCCTCTAATCTTCCTCCACTCTGTTTTTCAGTCTCAATGGGTCGGTAGAATTAGTGAGAGTCTTGGCAGTCACTCCGGGTGTCACTTCATGGGTTCACTAAGGTCACTGCTTGCTCCTTTTTCTGGGGCTTGAGGTCGGAGTGACTATGAAATCTCTGTGTGGTTCAGTCAGAACAATGGTTGCCCTAAAAAATAGTCTTGCTTGGGGGAGACAGCTTGTGAAAAGCTTGTCTTGTTTTGGGGCCTGATGTGTTTTGAATAGATTTGTTAAAGTCCCCATAGTTGGACTTTGCCAAGCAGAGATGAGGCAAGAGAAGTAGGTGACGATAAGACCAGAACAAACACAGAGCATTATAACTTTGTAAGTATCCAAGCTTGTCTAACCAACAATAACACACACATTTTTTATGCTTTTTTGGTTTCCTTGTTTTGGTTTGGTGTGAGTAGACCACAACAAAAATCCTCCTTCCTCTCCAGTACCTCCATCTTACTCATTCTCCCCTGCTTCCACCTTTTCTTCAACTGCTGCCATGCAAAGATAATCAGGTTTATGTAAAGTATGTGTGCTCTTTTGACAGTTGGCAATACCTCATTAATTCAATCACACCAAGCACCATTGTTCCCAAAGTGTTTGAAATGCGTACCAGGGAAGGGGGCCTTTTGAAATCCTGTCAATCAATGTTAACATTTTTCTAGCTGTTGCCATGGCTGAGGCCAGAGTTCATGAAAACAGAGAATATGAGTGAACAAAACATGAATAAAGACTTATTTGAGATCGGCCTTTTTAAAAGGACATCTAACCATGCACAAAAACACGAGAATCAAATGTAGACAAGTTTGGACACTAAAGCTTGGCTGAGAGGGGTTTAGAGAAAAAGAGTGTTTGGAAACCAAACAGGCACCATAAAAACTTGACCTGGGAGGGCTCTGGGAAAAAAAAAGTGATGAATTGCTTTCCGGAAGGGCCACGGTTTTTCTCCCCTTTGCATGTCCTCAAATAGCACAATGGCTAATACATTTCAACACATGACTCTAAGAGTTCTCTGTTGTACTGCTCTGCTGGAAATCTGGTAATACACCACGAAAAAATATGGGTAAATCCTTTTAGTGTTTACTAAGAAGGTGCATGTGCCATGCTCAATATAAGTGATTGTTCCCTTTTCAGCTGAAAAGTTAAAAAAATAAATAAAATAAAAAATAATAATAAAACATAAGCTGAAAATGTTTAAAGTATTTTGTTATATATTGGGTTGAATTGGAATCAAGAACTTAAATAAAATATGCTCCACACTGAATGAAATTGGTTTATTAAAAAAAAATAAACAACTCATGGATTCACTAATAGTTGTATAAAGAAAATGCGTTGTTCTCTCTCTCTCTCTCTCTCTCTCTCTCTCTCTCTCTCTCTCTCTCTCTCTC
>NW_013952514.1:1362103-1363984 GCF_001266775.1 Austrofundulus limnaeus | reverse complement strand
CACACACACACACACACACACACACACACACACACACACCAACACATTGACCCCCCCATAGACCTACATGGATAACATGGCAAAAACAAATAGTCATGTCTGCCCTCTAGTTGCCACTAAGTCAAAGTCAAAAGACAGAACACAAAGAAGGAAGGTTTTACTGCCCTGTGCATATTCATTTGAAAATCTTTTTTTAAACTTCTCATACTGTTTAATATCATCATTCACTAAAAGAGCATCATAAATCACTGTGAGTGATTTGCATGATAAAAAGAATTCCACTGGCTGTATTAATTATATGTCTCATCCAGCCAGGTGTTCATCATTTTACAAAGGTACAAGTTCTACAGATCCTAGTTTCTACTTCTCTGTTCATTACAACCTAATCTGTTGTGAGAACATAGGAAGAAAAAAAAGAAAAAAGTAGTGAGAAGGAGGAAGATTAAGCCATTGAAGCTCTGGGGGTGCTTCCTACGCTTCGCTGATTCCTTTCAGGCCAATTTAAACACTGTTTGTTTATTAGTGTCTCTTGCTCGGCATTAGCGGCCTAGCTTATCTCGGCACACACACAGAGTGGCACAATACGGCACTGTTCAAAGCCTGACTATAACCCTGTGTGTGGGTGTGGGTGTGTAGGAGCTCAGTTGTTCATGATGCTCTGACTTTGTCTAAGTAGTGAAAGACCATGCGAGACACGAATTATTGGACATTGATGCTCTTATACTTGGTGTAAACATGCTCAGCACACCCAGTCTCTACACAGCGTCTGTGGCACTGACAAAAGACTTAAAGGTGCACAGAGGAGATTTGGTTTAAACTAATCTCCCATCACTGTTTACCATATGTGCATGGGCATATCACCTGCTCCTGCCATTGTTTGAGAAATACCTATGGTAACTATGTCTGATTATGATCATTGTTCAATATAATCCTTATTTTCTCTCTCTTTCTCTCTCTGACCCACAGCACCACTAACGTATTTGTTTTAAAACTCTTTCTCTGCAATGTCGAAACCACGTTTGCCTATCTGCACCTTTTCTTGTCTCTATTTTCTTTAATTCATTTTGTGTGTTTTTGCACCTTTTTTCCCCACCCTTGTTGTTTTTGTAAAATCATGAACAAAATGTATCTCTCATAAAAGAAATGGTGTTCCTGAAGCTGATCTCCTTGGATGTGGCCACTGCAAGGCAGTGTTGTGTATGAAATAATTGCAGCATATTTGAAAGAGGCAGCTACTTGGTGCTTTGAGACACAAACACCACATTCCCGAATCAATACAACCAAATAATGTGAATAAAAACATGTCTTTAATGTGCTTTTATTTAGTCATGCCATTTAACATCCCCTTGTGAGAAAATAAAAATAAAAATGCAGATGTTAAAGAGGACCTGAAGCATCATTACAAGGGAATACTTTTATACAGTTTCAAACAAGGTTAACTGATATGCAGAATTTTCTTCTAAACTACTATGATACCTTAGTCAAAATATAGCACATTTTGCCATTTGCATAGCTTTTTTCCTTTATCTTATTTGAGGAATATTTTAAAATATACCATTAAATATTCTTAAATAAGAATGATTACATTCACATGCATAATATGGGCATGCAACACTAAAATAGTCAACACACAGATTTACCTTGTATGTAAACTAATAAGGTTTCATGATGTTTTATTAATTACATCCTATTGTACACACTGATTTTAGCAGAAAAAGTTACCAGTTCGAAGACCAAAGACACTTAAAAACCTAAACATGGTTTTGCAGGTTGTTGATAGATTGAATTGAATAATTGGTATGCTTGTTTGTCTTTGTGTCTATGGTGTATAATGTTGTTATTGTGATGCTGTAATTCTAAGTGTTTCATGTGCTGCAGAAC
>NW_013952514.1:1360027-1361232 GCF_001266775.1 Austrofundulus limnaeus | reverse complement strand
TAATAAAGTTATGCACACATTACCAGAACTTTCAGATGCAGAATACAAGATTTTGACCCTGCAACAGGAAATGTAACAGGGTGTTTTTTATACAGTTCAGCATGCAAACATAGGCTGGAGTTTACTGTAATGAAACCAGACTATAACTTTCTGTGAAGAGATCACAGTTTCTTCTCCAGTTGGAGGGTGGCAATCTGGGACAACTGTAAAAATAAGTATCCAGTAAAAAAAAAAAAAAGTTCTTTTTTTTCCTAAGTAAAGTTATGTGAATTGCTTTTGAATAATTAGTATCTTACCTGTTGTAGACAGCTCTTTCAATAACTTAGTTTAGAGAATAAATTCTGACTGAACTGGCAAGCTAATCAAAGTAGAGTCAGACCAAGATGGATGCCATTTTCAGTCATCGCATGTCTCAAATATGTCCTACTGGTGCATGCAAACAGCAATTTGTAAACTTGTATACTGCCATAAACTTTGCTGATTGATTCCAGTAGAAAACCATGTCTTTCCTGAACTGCACCAGAAGTGCTACAACAAGATGCTGCTGCTAAAATTTGGGGTTGCAAATAATCAAAGACTTCTGTGTAAATGACCTTTTAACGCAACATTTATAGTGATGTAAATGTTTGTAAAATTGTGTATGCATGCACCTTCTGCAAATTTTTGAGAATGGATTTATTTACAACAGCAACAATCAATTTTGGCCTCTCTCTGGCATAGCTGTTAGTTTGTCAATGCTGTCAAATGTAACCTTTGTTTCTCTAAACTGAGGTTGTTCAGAGTTGTCTGCAACAGGTAAGATAATATTTGTTCTTAACCTTTCCCGTAATGCCCACTTCAAAAGATGAAAACCTCTGCTTTGGAGCATATTAAAATAAATATTAAAAATATGAATGTCTCAAATCTTAAATAACTTCCTGGTAAACGTGTCCTTTAATCGTTGCACACTACATAGCATCATTTCATTTTCTGGCAATGAAACAAAAGCAAATTACAGAAATGCTTCCAGTCTAACTTTTGTTGTTTATTGTGTGTTGTAAAAAGTGGATTACTGTTTGTGGGGGGAATAAAGGGAGCTTGTAGCACACGTGTCAAAAGTCATCTCTGTAGAATCTGAGAGATCTTCATTGTGTGAGTGAAGACAACATCCATCAATGTTGCATGAAAATAATTTGCCAGCTTTATTCAATCTACATACGTCTTTG
>NW_013952514.1:1357481-1359956 GCF_001266775.1 Austrofundulus limnaeus | reverse complement strand
CCACCACCCTTTGCTTTACCTCCAAAACTCACTCAGATGAGACGCCTTGAGATTGTTATCTGGCCCTTGCCTTTGTATGAAAATCAAATTGGGAATTGCTTTTTTTCCCCTCTCTCTCTCCCCCTCATTCACTTCCATGCAAACAAAGAAGTTGTTTTCTTATTTTCATGTAAATGTCTTTTTTATAGGAGGCGACAAGTGTAATCAATCTTCCTCGAGACAAGGTAGGAGGGCCTGCCGACGGGAGGATTATTGGTGCTTAGTAGCCTGGGGATCATAAAACAAGGAAATTGAAAGTGATATTTAATTGACACTGCCATTTCCACTGCGCGGCGACGTCTCGTTCCCTCCCTTCACCCATCTGCGTCTCTGCCGCACGCCGGGCCATCTCGCCTTGCCGCAGGTGAAGCATGGGGAGGAACGAACTCGCCGGAGAAAATTTCCTTTCAAAGCCTCCTCCAGAACCCGGAGAGTGAGCTGTCAATCTCCCAAACACAGTGCTGTGAAGGAGACAAGGAGGAGAAAGTTTTATGCTGACAAAAATAGATTTCAAAATGTCACCTCATCAGATCGGCGCACCGTTCTACTGAAGTGGAACATGGTCAACGATGTGCATGTGAATAAATAACCTACCTGTTTTATTCAGCTTTGGCTTGCACACAATAACAAAGACTCAAAGTGCTGTGGGTGTACGCTGTAAATGCATTGCCTCCTTCCGTTTACATTGGAAATCCACAACAGCCTTAATCGTGCTTTTTGAATTGGTAAGACTGCATTTGCTACAATTTGTTTCATAAAATGTAGTGTACTAATCAAATAATTCTATGTTTCAACACTTTGACTTGATTTTCTTTTCAATTTTAGGCATGGTTTTCCTCATTTTGCACAGTCATTTTTTTTCTACAAAACTATAAATAACCCAGACATCATTATGATGTAAATGAGAAGCTCTGATTTCACACAGACATTAGGAAGACGGAAGAAAGGTTCGGTAGAATCACTGCCTCTGAAAGTGTCACTGAAATGCAAAGTGACTGTCTAATTAGAGTCACCTAATGAGACCAGGAGGTGTCTCTGACAGATCCAGACTTGTACTCCTAATCCTTGACACTTCCTGAACAGACCTTTGGGTCTCAGTGTTTTCCTTAATTTAAACTTATCATGACTATGAACAAGCCTCAAAACCTTACCCCACTAAAAAAAGGAAAAAAGAAGAAAAAAAGTACCCCAAAGATCCATTGCTGTCTCTAATAAAGCTCCAAGATGTCCTGTGTCAAACTACTCTATTTTCAGCACGGCAAACTGGTCT
Organism: Austrofundulus limnaeus; assembly: GCF_001266775.1. Classification (NCBI taxonomy): domain Eukaryota; kingdom Metazoa; phylum Chordata; class Actinopteri; order Cyprinodontiformes; family Rivulidae; genus Austrofundulus; species Austrofundulus limnaeus. The sequence goes on along the minus strand of NW_013952514.1, from coordinate 1,358,647 downwards.
TGAACCTCTGTTGTCAGGTGTAAAACCTGCTGCACAAAGTTCAACAGAAAGTAAGCCAAAAATGCTGTTGTGTCTACAGGTAACCCAGAAAATTGAAAATATTGTTGCAAAAGGAGGCTGTGTTCAACTGAAACAAGACCATCTTCAGTTCTAGACTGAACCACCTGTTAGGTTAAAGCATAACAGACATTTCGAGTTCAGTTACAAACTAAAAACATGTTTCCTTACTAATAAGAAGCTGAAGTTAAATTCACAGAGTAGCAGTTAAATTTAAATTTCACTGTACACACCACTTATAGGCAATATACCATCAGTTGTCACAGATTTCTTTAAGCTAACAGATGGAATGCCAGTATGTGGTGTGGACAAGTAGGAACAGTCTGAAAGAAACTTCATATGAAAGGGTTATTTTTTATATTTATCAGGGAAGAATAGTAAGAGTACTAAAGCGCATAATACATTGGAAAAACCCAAACATTAAAAATATTGAAACAATAACATAATTTTAACCGAGAAATGCTATTTTTTGTAAGAGTATTTAAATGATGGGGTATTTGATCAAGGAATTTGATCAAGATTATAATAATAATGTCATAATATCACAGGACAAAGGTCATAAAGTTTCAATAAAAAGGGCATATGAGAAAAGAAAGACATAATATGAAAATAGAGTTGAAATAATATGAGAATAAATTAATGAGACATCCTGCACAAAAATAAATAAATAAATAAAACTCTTACCACTGCATTAAAATGAGGAACGGTGAGCTTCTTTTGAAGATTTATATTGGTATCAGTGTTATTTAACTGTATGGATTTATACGATAAATAAATAATTATGGCATTGCAGTTAAAGGCTTTATTGACAGATTTAATCATCACATAATGTTGGTAGAAGTGTATTACACTAACAGCGATCCAAAAGTAGTCAGACTACCTCATTAAACATAACGAGGCTGTCCATAACAGGTGCGAGCCAACTCAGGAACGAAAAATGGACATGTCAAGTAATATTATGACTTTTTTTTTGTAATATTATGACTTTTTTTCCTCATTATAATATCACTTTAACCCAAATTGTTACAATTGCAATTTTGTGAAAAATAAATATAATTTATGGTCTGGCACCATCACTCATTTGTAGTATTTGCCAATAATAGTTAATG
>NW_013952514.1:1353758-1356946 GCF_001266775.1 Austrofundulus limnaeus | reverse complement strand
GTTCTAAACAGCAAAATTATCAACTAAAAACCATTTATTACTTGCTCAGTTCAGAAAGTTTGACACTGTATTCTGCAACTAGTTTTTTTTTTTTTTTTTCATTTTTTTAGGCCCTGTGATACAAACACAGGACGAAACCTTGACATTTTTTTTATGCAGCTGTTGCCTTTTGGCTCTGTAGCGATCCGAACAAGCCAAAGCATTTGTTTTGCTTTGTTTTCAGCACGTTACATTTATACGCTTATTCCACGGCAACAGCAACCATGCCTGTCTGACTGACAAGCTGTATTTTAGGAGCTCACTGGTGACCAGCAGAGGCTTTAGGCAGGCTTTGGGGACAGGTAGCAATTGGTGTCAAAGAGAGGCCAAACAGCGATGATTTATGGGCAGGAAGATTTGACTGGTGAGGATCTGTGGCTGCCACAATCACCTTAACTGCTAAGTTCAAACAGTGACTGCATGTTATTCCAATTGCTGCTGCCACAGCCTCTTTCTTGTAGATGCACAAACACACACACACACTCACACACACACAGAACCCTATTCTTTACAAGCACTATTCATGTTTGAGTGGTTGGGCCTCTGCGTCTGTGGCCTGCCTTGTCCACTTAAAAGGGCATTAATCAACAGCTACTTTATAAATCAGGAGATCCTCGCAGTCTCAAAGCGATTATGAGGTCAGGGCTCTGCAGAAGTACTTAACCAATTCCCAAACCAACCCGGACTTGATATATTTTGCTTCCTCGCAGCTAGGTGATTCATCATCATTCTACCGCTGAGGCGTAATGGAACAGGCAGGGAGGGGAGGACTGAATGTTAAACAAAGATATAGATGATGAGAAAAAAAAAAGAGGAAAAAAAGGCAAGAAGGGAAGTAAAGGAAAAGATCAAGCAGTAAAGTTGTCCATTTTTAAACCCCTCTCTCCCATCACTGTCTCTATTATGCTGCTCCTGCTATGTTCAAATCCCTGGACACTTTTAGAGCACTTAACGCCAGCCAGGCGCATTCATCCTGGGCTATATACCACATTTTTCTCCAGCCAAAGAAAAGACAAATGCCTGGAAAACGTGGCTGCTGTTGTTAATGTAGCAGAGCTGTAGGCCTTGTGGAAAAAGGCAGCACTTTGGGCCTCTGTTAGGTCTAACCATAGCAAGGAGGAAGGTTTATGGAAGCTGTCTGGAAGAATAAGCACAGTTAAGCTAAAAAATAAAGAAGTCAAATAAAGTAAAATAGAAAAACACCAATAAGGTAAAGAAGGAATGAGGTAATCACAAAGCTGGTGGAAATGAGAAAATATGGAGAAAAAAATGAAGCATTGCGTAAATCCCAGTTGATATCATGGTGAAGGCTATTGTGAGTGAGAGGCAAAGCAAAAAGAGAGCCTGAGGTTAAAGCCTTGAGTGTAGGTTTTTTTTTTTTTTAATGCACACATACAGACAGCATAAACTGAAGCTCATAAGCAAATCTACATCATCTACAGAGCCACATAAAAGATTCCAGACATTTACAATAGGGAAAATGTCACAATCGTTGTTGTGCAAAAGCAAAATAATGATAGGAAACCTGAGGAAAACGATAAAAAGAAAAGTCATTTTTTTATTACTTGCAGGAGAATCAAGAGCAGAAGAAAATTTAATGGAGAAAAAAAATGACAGAGTAAGAAACTAACAAGTAAGGAAGAAACAACAACTTCCAGAGACAGATGCTTGATCTGGTTTTGACCAAGAATGAAGAAAAACTAGATGTAAAATGGAGGAGACAGTTTCCATTACTGTTGGCAACAGCTATAGAACAATTTGCTGAAAGTGAGAAAATTGAGATTTAAAAAGTGAAATGACATTTAATAATTGCCCCGTTGTTGTTTCCTTTTAGTAGACAAGGCAGGTGCACCCAGTGGGGTGGAATGAGGGGTGGGGGGCATAGAAAAGAGGAAGTTTCACAGAAATCACAACAAATATGAAGAGATGTGCTGTGTAATGTGGGAAGCTGTAACTACTTGTGAAAAAAATATATATCTTAATCTGTATCTACTTTTTTAAGAATAGAATTTGATGCCAACCGTCACTGATGTAATCTGTTGCATGTGCAGAGTAAAACTGGCAAAGAGTAGCAAATTGTGATCTAAAAACGCTCAGAGTATGTGTTGGCACATAATTAGATCTACTTACAAAAAAAATCAGCTCAATAGTTTATTTTGTTACTGAGCTACTGCCATTTTTATGTGATGTAAGGTTCAGCTATGGTGGCAGCCATCTTGGATCACCTGACCTTGCAAATGTCACTTGGACTTGGATATTCATGACCAACTGTTAGCAGTTTTGCTGAAATCATCACAGGCCTTCATTATTTAAATCACCTCATAAGGTGAAAGAACAGACAGACAGACCGATGGACGGATGGATGGACAGATGGAGAGCATTTATATGTCTCCTGCCTCGGCAGGGGACAAAAATGACTAGTGATTCTGAAATATAGATACCACCAATACCAGAACTTTGTGCTCTAAATTTAATAGTAAAATCTCAACACTGATACTTTGATACTTCAGTCATTTAAGGTATTGTATAACAATAACAGGAAAACAATGGAAAGGAACTGAACTATTGAAATCTAGTTTAAATAATATGCAGCAGGGAGGAACTACTTTTTCATCCACCTGGATAGCAAAGCAACAAGTGCTCAGTCAGTCACTTGATCTGTAGCTATTACATGATCAATATTCTTATTTTACCATGTTTATGTAACCTAAAACTTGAAGTTTTTTGTTTGTTTTTAACGTAGTTCTTGATAATTAAACAATAATGTATTTAATGGTTTTCTTATTTTACTTAAACCATTTATTTTAAAACACCATGTGCACATATTTTGTATGAGTGCGTCTGTTTGTTTGTTTTTTTTTTCCTGTAGCATCAGCTCAGCAATATTATAAATATGAAGCTACATTAATATACTTCTGAGATGTTTTTGTGCGTTTTTTTCTTCTTTTCTTTTTGAAGCAGTGATTTGAAACATGCAACTTTTTTATAGATTTACCAAAAACGTTAGGTGTATTTGCGCAAAAAATCACATCAGTATTATCGATACCATCCTGGGTTTTACTTTGTATTAGAATCGGAAAGAAAATCTGTGGTATCGAACACTAATAGCAACATAGTATAACTAAAAGTTGACTTAAACTAATTTAGTC
>NW_013952514.1:1349709-1352961 GCF_001266775.1 Austrofundulus limnaeus | reverse complement strand
ACACACACACACACACACACACACAAATTCGGCAGATAAACACAGCATACATACATAGTATGTGTATCTTTTTTATATAATTCCTTTGCTTAACTAGAATTTATAATGTGTTCACATGGAAAGCAATAAATCAATGTGAAAATGAAATGTATTGAAATGCAAGGGAAAGTTGACAAGACTAATTCAGTTAGTATAAACACATAAAGTCCAGCAGTTTGACATTACATAACTGCTAAATAAATAAATAAATAAATAAATAAATAAATAAATAAATAAATAAATAAATAAATAAATAAATACTTTCCTTTCCAGGTTCTCACATTAATCAGTTTCTCCCTCTCCTCCTTGGTCCTCCTCTGTCTATCTGTGCTACATCCAAATTTAAAGTTGTTTGATCATGAATTGTTGAAGTGCAATGGCTTGTCGCCTTCACGTTCACTCAGTGGTCGTAGTAATGTAGCAAGCGCAGATTACAAAGTCTGCCACACTACCCAACCGGTTGCAGCATACCATTAGCATATATATGAGATTTGAGACATTTTCTAATATTCACCAGCAGGACTCATCTGTCAGGGCCTGGTGATGAATTATCAAATGCTTGTTTGGGTGTGAGCGAGGGGGAAAAGTGGCAGTATGACTTGCCTCCTTGCTTCCTTAACCTGTACCATAACTATGTTTAAAACACTAAAAGCAGCTGCCTAAAACTCTGATTACAATTAAATGATAAAATGTTGCTTACATCTTTAGTAATATTAAATACACAATTCTGATTTTTTGAAGTGGGCTTCTGTGAAAAGTTTATGGACTAACATCTTACTTGTTGTAGACAATTCTTTGAACAACCTCAGCTTTGAGAAAAAAGTGGTGAATTTCAATCAGACTTACACAGAGGTGTAGAGCAAAAATAACTAATCAGGAAGATAAACCATTTGCTGTGCTATATGCTACCAGAAACAAGCCTTGTCATAATAATAAATACATTGAGGTAAAATAAAATTATAGTATATTATTGGAAATAAGGATGCAAACACCTGTCATTACGCAGGGGAAAATAATCATATTCCTTCTTTTTTTAAAGAAACTATTCAAGTTGCAGTAAAGTATTTAATCACAGTTGTCTGAGATTTACCTTCATACATTTGCACACTGTACATGATTGGTAGGGGAGATCTTGAGTTCTCACAGGCCACTCAAGGCCACTCAGATATTTACACTCTGTCTCAGGCAGAACAAGATTTGGCATTGTCCTGCTGAAATACTCAGACTTTACAGGATATGATATGACCCTGTTTGCAGTAGTTTTATCAGTTTTTCAGTACATATTTGAGTCAACAGTACATATATGCATATCTAGCGTGCTACGAAACCTGATGACCTTAATTTGTTTCACATACTGAGTTTTCAGAGTTTTTTTTTTTGCATTTTTTTTGTTTCCCCATGAGTAAGCTAAAGAATGGACAGGTGAGTAGAAGATGTATGTTCACCATCAGTATGTCCCCAGTTCGTAAGTGGTTTCCTTTTTTGTGAAAGTACGAAATATTACACAGTATAACCAATTATAATTTATTATGAATATAAACTGACCTAAATACAACAAAAAATAAAAAATACAAATGTTGCAGTAGTTTATTTGATAATTTTTCCAAGTATTAAACAATATTGGTATATGTTTTTGTGTTTCATGCCATTTTTGTATAGTTGGATTGTGAATAAGTAAATGCCGTTGAATTGAATAAAAATCAGGGGTGGACTTTAAATGCTTTGAGAAACCATGAACAAACTAAAAGTGCTTCTTTGCTGTATTTAGATTTACAAGCACTCAAAAATTAACCAGAGACTATGTTAAAAGTTGAATATATCGCTTTATAAATATTAATTTTCCTGGAAACCATTGATGTGGAAATCACTTTGACATGTATCACTCAAATGAACACAGTGGAAAACAAAAGTGTTATTCCCTGGCTGTGTCTCTGTGGTGTATGTTGTGCACCCAATGTTATTTATTGTGCATAAAGAAAAAAAAAGTTCAATTACAGCCTCCATCGTGTATAATTTACCTAGAGGGAGTTTAGCTACCGCATCTCATGGCTTGACCAGAAAGATGTAATACTTTATATTCCAACTCTTTGCAAATATCCCATGTGTTAATTAAATGAGTAAAAAGTGCAGTGGCCTGTGTCTTAAATTAATTGCTTTCTATTAGATTACATTATTGTAGATAGAACAGAGCGTATTATTAACACTGTTGTACATTCTCCTACATTCAATTTCCTCGAACATTATTATGGAGAGAAATCTCTCACTCCTCCTAGTGTCGTCTTTTTCTCTCTTCTTTCTCGAGATTATTCCAAATTTCTGTCATGGTGCATTCTGCTCAGTTAATTAAAGGGGACTAACGTGCAGTGGCCTGTATCCTATTGACATCGAATTCATAACTTAGTGAGAAAAAAAAAACATTTACATTAATTTGCCATTAATACCTTCTGTACAAACTTTTCATTTCCCCGCTAAGTATGTTGTTATGCGATGGCTGTTATTTGCCCAGAAGACAAGAAGACGAGAGGTCTACAAAGGCCGACAAAAAAAAAAAGGAAGCCAATGTTAATTAACTTAAACAAAAGTGCACTAGGCTGTGTCTTTGAAAACAGCTTTGGGTAATAAAATATAGCCAACAATCTCTTCATCTTCTTTCTTTCAATTCAGTTTTGAATGCTATTACACAAGGTAATGGAGTTTGGGAATGGGAACTTCTTGATAGCTGTCAGAGAGAGAGTGTAGGAGCGGCTAGAGAATGCCTTGTATTTCTTCCTTTTTTAATAAAACAACCAAGCTCAGCAGTCTGTATCCTATCTCAGCTATTGCATCTATTGGATTGGATTATTTTACATTTTGATTGAAATGATGTCCGTGCCAGATAAAAGCACAGACCCCAGCTGTTGTAATTGAATCAGGGTGGAGTTGTTTATTCGGTTGATCTACAGCGGTGATTTGCTTGTCCCAACACCCAATGCATAAAAGATCTACTCTTGTTTAACACACCACTGATTAGATCTGTTTAAAATGGCGAAACAAGAGGCGTCCGTGTCCAGAGATGGGCAGGCATAAAGATAATGCATATAACGACGCACAGAGAGGTGACGAGGAACGGAGAGCAGCAGCAGATACAAAGGGTCCACAGTCTACTCAGCTCTTTTCATGATAATGTGTGTGTGTGTGTGTGTGTGTGTGTGTGTGTGTGTGTGTGTGTGTGTG
>NW_013952514.1:1348378-1349613 GCF_001266775.1 Austrofundulus limnaeus | reverse complement strand
GAGAGAGAGAGAGAGAGAGAGAGAGAGAGAGAGAGAGAGAGAGACTGTGTGAGTGCATGTGAGTGCATAAGAGCCTGAACGTTGAAGATGCACCATCTGCTTACCTTTCCATGTGTGACAAAACTTTCAATAAATAAATTCTGCATGACACAGATTCACAGACCCCAAATAACAATTTAAAACCATCTAACATAAAAAAGAAAATAGGAGATCTCATTTTTGACTTAGTTATTTTTGCATAGTAGACATTAAAACAACTGAATAAACAAATGCAATGTTCTCACAACTTTTATTTTAGATTAAATTGTAAGGTGTGCTGTACTATATGTTGGGTGAAAATTACTTTTTTTAAGATAACAAAATTGGTGTTCCACAAGGTTCTGTTGGTGGTCCATTGCTGCTTTTCTCGGCTAAACAAAGCAAGCAACTAATGGAGACATCATCAGTTGCACAGTTTTTTTGTTTGTTTAAAGGTTAGCCTGGTTAAAACCAAACCCTCGTCCTTCACTTTGCTTCGTACAAGGGTCTGGACTTGATGCACAGAGAAGTGATTCTTGAAGGAGGCGTGGCCTCTGCTGAAGTTTAAAATGATTGGATCAGTTGGCTGTGACATATGTCCCTGTGACGGAGGCTAATCTAAGAAGCTAACTGGCAACCGCGTGTGCTGTAAACAACCCTACTGAGAGGAGAAAAGTACTGAGCTGAACAAGACGACTGTAAATGAGAGCTGCTGCTTTGTCAGACAATTTTTTTTTTTAAAATTGGAAGCCTTATCAACACGGACTGGTTTCATTCACTTCCTCCACTGCCGTATGCTAAACTAACTAGCAGACACTGCGCAGAACATCGACATCAGTCAAAACTCCTCCTTCTGTTTGCTGATTGGCCCAGGTAAAATAAACTACAAGCAGACACTGCGCAGAAAATTGAAGTTCTCTTCTCTGATTGGTCCGGCTAAAAATCTGCCAGCGAAATCCATCTCAATGGGAGAAGTCCCAGACGGAGCAGTGACGGGAAACTACAATTGAGCGGAGCTGCATAGGAAGGCAAGGGCCAGGCTATTTAAAGGCCCTCAGATACATTATTTTGGCAACATTGGTAAAACAATTACTTGATTTTAGAATATTTGAATGTCAAACAAAACCAAATATTTGAATACTGATGAATGTCAGTGTAGCATGTATGGAGTATATATATATACACTGTACATATAGCTGTTACTTTCACACTATGAC
>NW_013952514.1:1345665-1348248 GCF_001266775.1 Austrofundulus limnaeus | reverse complement strand
GTGTACGTCAGAAATAATTGGTTTAATCTCAAACTTTTGGTTGAAGCTTTAAGTTTTTTGTTGAACTCAGAAAAGTTTTGAACTCAGGGAACATGAACATCTGGGGCAGGGCCTAAGGAGGAACTACTGTAAGACATGCACCTATTGATTTGCGGACTTAAGCGATTTCCTCTTGCATGCGGTTCAAATGTTGTCAATACTTTAAATGGCCATTATTAGAGGTTATCAGTCCCATACATTGTGTGCAGGCTATCCTTCCTCTACCTCCTAGCCCTTGCCTTCCTACGCAATTCCGCTGAATTCTAGTTTCCCTTCACTGCTCCATCTGGCGCTTCTCCCATTGACAACAATTTCACTGGCAGATTTTTAGCTGAGCCAATCAGAGAACAGAACATCGATTTTCTGTGCAGTGTCTGCTTGTAGTTTATTTTGCCTGGGCCAATCAGCAAACAGAAGGCGGAGTTTTGAACGATGCCAATTTTGCGCAATGTCTGCTAGTTATTTTAGCATACGGCAGTGGAGGAAGTGAATGAAACCAGTCCGTGTTGATAAGGCTTCCAAGTTAAAATAAATTTGTCTGACAAAGCAGCAGCTCTCGTACAGTCGTCTCATTCGGCTCGGTACTTTTCTCCTCTCAGTAGGGTTGTTTACAGCACATGCAATTTCCGGTTAGCTTCTTAGCTTAGTCTCCTTCACAGCAACATACGCACACACATGCTTCAGCAGAGGCCACGCCTCCTGCAAGAATCGCTTCTCTATAGCAGCGAGTCCAGACTCTCGTACGAAGCAAAGTGAAGGACAAAGGTCTGGTTTTTACCAGGCTACCTCCTAGTAGGTTGGAAGGCACTTATCAATCATTTGTATGCCTGATAATAAGTGGGTTTAGCTCCTCCCCTGGAATGCAAAGTGGTTGCACCACTAGTACATCAGCTTCTTTAATTATGCTATATGTGTTTGCCCTAACATAAGTCATGTTCTTTCTGCTTTTAATCATGTGTGCATAAGTGGAAAATGTGGCCGTTTTTAAGTTTGACTGTTTATTGTATATGCAATTTGTTGTTTGATTGTCCATTTCATATATCAACCTTCAATAAGAAAAAAAAATCTTAAAAGCCAATGAACTGGGCCTGCTAAATTAGCCTTTAATTTGGAAATTAGTAGTATATCACAATGTTACATTATTTTTATGCAGCAAATTTAAATAAAACTAAATAACCAAATTAGCTCATACTCCCGATTTAGTAAGCTTTATTTATGAGGGCAACTAAATGTGTGCCATACAATGGATGGTTGATCATAAAGTAATGACTCTTATCACTTCAGAGTGGAACGCACATCCATCATTCTGAGTAAAAGGTGAATACACAGCTCAGTGCACATTGCATGTTGATTTCACTATAACTTCTTGTGGGACCCCATTTGAAAACATAATCTACTTGTATTGTGATATCCCCAGTACAACAATAACTATGTCAAGGGCATGGGAAAGTCTCAAACATGTTTACATTTTTTTGCATATCAAATATGAGATAAAGGCTCCTCTTTTAGGTAAATACCAGCACAACAGTACTATGCAAAGTGAGTTTGAGATAAAAATAATAATCAGGCATCAACTGTCATTTGCAATGTTAGTTTTCAACTTAAAGTGCTATGTTTGCTTATATACTGTTACTATGATGATAATAGTGTAGGCAAATCAATATGTGCTAAGTATAGAATCTAAACAACATTTAGGGGATCACTCCATGTAAATGGATATTTGAGGGTGTACTGGAGTTAAAAAAAGTCATTTAATGAACATGTAAACTGGTCAGATTTGGCATAAAAACTGCAAACAGTACATGTATCAAAACTGAACTTTACTTGGGACTCAAAGCACAGTGTAATCTCTGACATTTACAGGCATTCGGATTTGGCAAACATTTGTCACAAACCCTAACCTTTGCCCTCCCTTGTCAGTATATTATCTGCATATTAAACCTTTCCATCTGACTCTATTGTATCCCACAACAGCTTTTTTTTTTGTGAAAGATGCAGACAATGTGCTTGATAATTTCTCATGTTTCCAAAGCTACGGGGTCGCTCTCGCGGTAATCAATCATCTCTATTAACGGCCATATCTAGTGCTCCGCCAGCCGTGACCCCTGGACAGCTGAGCTCAGATTGTATCACCACATGCATGCCACGTTTACTCTCCCCGACACCCCTGTGTTGCATTAAACCTCTCTCTGATGTCTAAATGTGGTTGTATGAGCCTCCTGTTGTCTTGTTGCTGTTTTATCAGGCTTCCCCATTTGCTCATTGTGGCCCCGAGGTAACCTGAACAACCCAAAACATCCCAGACAGTTCAGAAACACAATGATAAGTGAATACTGATGTGATCAATTCCACAGTATAAAATGAATGTATGAATAAATGCACATGTATAATATGTTGTAATTATGAACATAAAAAAAGAAAAAAATGAAAATCACAGGTTTTTGATTAATAATGGTTGAAATCACACTTATTTTTACAATTTGTATTTTATTGACGTATTTTTGATAATAAAGTCAAAATCCCACTAATTATGCACACACACAC
>NW_013952514.1:1343047-1345230 GCF_001266775.1 Austrofundulus limnaeus | reverse complement strand
GAACAAAGAAACAGCACACATTCAATCAAATTGGTTTCACAACTTCCAGAATCAAAGTGATTAGCTAAATTAAATAAAAGAAGAAAAATAAAAAGTAATAAAACAGATATAATATAACAGGTTTAGGTAAGTTGTATCACAAATAGAAAAGCAGTTTATTAAGAATATAGTTTTCTTTAGGTTGCATATTTGCAGTAAAATGTTCATTTTAACTTAAAATGCAAATATCAGTGTGTAGCTATAATGAGTTTTTATTTAAACAATGTTTTTCAGCCACTGAGTCACAAATAAAAAAAGTAGATATTAAAAAAAATTCTTAAGAGTTCCAGTGACATTTTCTTCCCAAGCAGTTAATGTATACTAGTTGAATAACATTTAAACCCTAACGGACACATATTCTGTTTAAGACGGTGTATATTGCAGTAGATATCAGTACACAGGATGTATAATTTTGGCTATTTCCTGGTATATTTACAGCTTTCCACATCAGAAATATAACACACGAGTGGATCAAACAGAGATGTTCTAAGCTTGTAGATACCAAGTGACCTTTTTCCTGCTTTTCGAATCAGCCCTTCAAACCCAAGCACACACACATAAAGACGCACACACAAATAACACAAAGCAATAATGTGGAAATGTTAACAACGTACAATTAAAATTGTGATTTATGTTCCATGCAGCTATCAAATGACACTGTGGCCCAACGAAATCAATTTCCATATCATTAGCATAATAGTTTTATTGTGGTATAATTACTAAATAAAAAGGCTCTTACCTGGCAAACCTTTCTGCATATCAGGGACTCTTAAACGAGTAAAATGTTGCCTCACACAAGTTACATGGGTCAATTGCAGATGGGGATAGTCGGGGGTAATGATTAGATCATTAAAATTTAGTCTATGCTTCACAGAGCATAGAGAAAATTAACTTCCCCCCACCAAGCTCATTTTTCTGCTGAACATGAAATAATGATTTTCTGCCAGTATAATTACAAAGCTAACATCTGATAGAGTCAGCATCCAGGGGGGATTATCACATGCATGAGTATTAGACCTCATTACCAGCTTGACTGCAAAATTATTACATCTTGTAATTGGATGGCGAGATTTATTCACAGATTGAGCTGGGGTTCCTCTGTAAGATTGTAATTACAGGCTTCACTGGTTCGCTACTTATCACACCGCGTGCAGGAGGGAGGAGGACCGAAAAAACAAGCAAAGTGGAGGGGAAGGATGGACCGTTTCATTAAGCAGGACTGCCCTATCAATGGCACGATGGCGTTTTGGCGAGCCTGCGCGAATGGCAGGGGCGAGTGGGTAACATCTCCCCTCTCCTTCTCTATTTATGAGGCCAAACAGTGGAGGTGTTTGCAGTGTGGGGAAGGGGGGGAGCATTTATTATTACTGGGGTTCCACTCCTTGACAAATGGGATTTCATTTATTTAACCTCTGCTGATCTATTCTGGTGAAACGTATAAACAAGCCATCCGCTTTTTATGACCGCTACGGAGTCAACGCCTCAATTATCTAAAGGCTAACTGAGTGTTAAAGTGAGCCATCTGCCAGTGGGAATCCCATTGATTTAATTTGCCTTGTGTTTTTTTTCTTACCCGTGATGCATCCTGGGGCCCCACTTTGTTCTTTTGGAGAAAGGTGCGACAGATACACATATCCCTCACTGAACTTGAGTTCAGAGAGAGTGGTCGTGGGGCGTTTGTGTGCATGTACACGCTGTTGTTGCATGTCTGCTACATTTTCCCTGTTCCTCTTCAGTGCATATGTACTTCTCCTACCTTATATTCTTCTCTGGACTACAAGGTAAACGGTCGGACAGACAGAGGCAGAGAGAGAGAGAACTGACTTAAGGAAAATCAATACTTGGACTTTGACGAGGAGGATGTCAGGCTGCCATCAGAGGGCACACCTTTGTTCGCCCGTAGCCGGATAATCTCTGCCTGCATGCTGAATGACTATTGACAGAGGATGTGCATGTTTTTGTGTGTCTGTGCACTCATCTGGATGAATTTATAATGTCTGTGTTGCTCGTGCATACATTTTGTTTGTTGTCTGATTGGGTGGCATATGGATATTATCTTTAAACATGTTTTATGTACAGCTGTGTGAGTGCCCACAGGTTTGTGGGTGCATTCATGTTCCTGCTTGTGTGTGTGTGTGTGTGTG
>NW_013952514.1:1331866-1335941 GCF_001266775.1 Austrofundulus limnaeus | reverse complement strand
TATATATATATATATGTAGCTTGTTGATCCTGTTAGATTTAAGGTTTGTTTTTGCCAAATGGGATTAGTCAAAGATCTACGTACAACATCAAAGACCGTTTTCATAAACTTGTAACAGAATCACACAGTAAAAGATTCCAAGGTTTCCCTTTAAAGGGGACATTTGCAAAATCCACTTTTTAAGCAGTTAAATGCATTTTGCTGTGTACTTGGAGTCTCTACAAGTGCCGGAAATTTGAATTTAGTCTCAACCTGTGCTGCATCGATAACTTGATCTTCTGTTTGGGTCAAACTTTTCAACCTGTTCAATTTTCTCTATTTTTTTATGTTTCTGTATTAAGTCACAGAAATTGTGATGGGATTGCCAAATTAGTTCTGCACTTACCAACTACAATTTGTTCTCCTCATAGGGCTGGGTCAGACTATGGCTCCAACATGGTCTTCCCTTGTGGACATTTTTTTTAATTAATCAGTTAAAAATGTTTATGGTTATAAACTCCTTTGTTAAGATACAGTTGACTGGTCAGGAAGCTGGAAGGGGGTGAAGTGCCTCCTTTGGATTCAGAGAGACAGCAACAAAAAAAAAGTTGATCTGAGACCAACTTCAGAAAAGGGCCGAAAGATGGGGCTTGTGGAGTTACAATAAGGAGGAATTCACACCAAAGCATTGCAATTCCACTTTATATAGACCCTAACTAAACTATTTAAATTTGAAAAGAAGGATTTGAAAACATACATTAATTCTTCTTCAAGTCCCTTAATCAGTGTGTGAATGTGAGTATGAATGGGTGAATGTCTGTTAGTGTAAAGCACTTTGGGGTCCGGAGGGACTTGAAAAGCGCTCTATAAGTTCAGTACCATTTACCATTTACCATTTACCTTAATGGGCTTAAAAATGGTTTAATTGTGTGTTAAATAGTTTAAAAAATCATTTACAGACACGTGTGTGTGGCACAAAACAAACCTTTGTTTAAAAATAGTTGTGTTATTTTACGAGGAAGTTTTAAGATCTCGTGTTTTTTTTCAATGCAATTTTTGTTTGAGCACAAGCCATGTTGACTGCACTGAATTACCTTTTTTTTCTCTTAAAACATAATAATTCTATGACAGCAGCTGTGATTGAAAGTAGGTGTGTAATACTGCAATCCACTTTGGGAACAGGAACAAATGAGGAGATAATGAAAGAAGTGAGCCTGGGGAGGAAATCAAAACAAAGTCAATGAGCTTGTTCTAATTTCCCCTTAACTCAGCAGTTCTTGGTTTGTGTGTGTGCATGGGTGTGTGTATGTGTGTGGATTTGGCTTGATTCAACATGAGAATAAATGTCAAAATGCAGTGGGTTTTACTGTAATAAGCACAAACCGACACAGAAGCATGCACAACTAAAGAACAGAAACAGCTGCATCAGGGTTTAAAATAAAAAATATATATATATTTTTGTATTTTATTTTACACAGAAAATGTTATGTGATGCATAAATATTCTAAGAAACCTTGTAATTGTGTTGAGATATAGCCCAAGGTCCAACCCAAACTGCTGCAACGTACAAGGCTTGAGTGTGTAACCAGTTGTATTTTATTGTAATGTAAAATGTTTGGCACTGGACCAATGTGAGTTCTCAATCATTCACTGTGAACAGTTTTATTGTTATTGTTGCTGACATGGACATGTTGACACACTGTCAGCAGTAAAGGAAAGAGAGAGTGTGAGCTGTGGCAGCTTGGGTGCATGCAGAAAAAAATGGAAATAAATAAATAAATATAAAAAAACTACCGGACGTGAAGTCTGCTCAGCAAAAGGCCAATTATTTCTGAAATGGCAAGGGAGTTTTTGAAATGTAAGAACGTTTACAGGGATATATACCGCAGACAGCGAATAAATGACAAGTACATAAACAAGACATGAAGTGATGACTTTTTCCTCCTTCCGTTTCCATTCACACAGAAGTACATGCACACAAACACACAGGGACTGGGAAAAAAAAACATTTGTCAATTGGCTCAAAATTATTGACTGAAAAACTCAGACCACCTAGTAAAAACGTTCTGGGTGTGTGCTCAGGCTTCTACGTTTCGTTTTTTTTTTTTTTTTTTTTGTGTACACACAGGTTCTGTTCACTTGAAGCCGAGCTTCAAAGGTTGGCTGTGTATCGTAAACCTTCACTGTTTGACATTTGATTAAATAGCATTACTGCCAATCACCAGAAGGAGATGCTGAGATTTGAGTCACACAAGATTATGTCCACAATCAATGCATTGTACGTAATATGCTGGGTCATAAATTAAGCTCCTGACACTTTCGTATTTTGTCATGTACTCTAGCAAATCCAGAAACATCTGTTACATAGATTGAAATGTGAAGAAATGAAGTGCCTTTTGTGAAATGTCAAGTCCTGTGACATACAGTATATGACATGCAATTCTGTTCTGCTGAGTGGCAAGGTGAGAACTATATCCTAAGATTTGCTTTTGGTATGTAGATTAGCAAAACTGCATTGTTGTTGTTGGTGTGGCGTTTTGATCTTGTGACCTTGTTGTTGCCTTTTTATCACATCCACAGGTGGGTGAAGTAAAGCTCTTATAAGCTTCAGATGTTCAAAGAGTAATTTGAGAGCAAGACTAGGTGTAAATGAGGAAGAATTTTATTTTGAAGGATGAAAGAAATCACCAGTCTCACTGTTGCTCCACTGCTCTCTTGCAGAGTAATGTGTAGGTTGTTGTTTTGTTCTCCCAGTATAAGTGTAGCCGTTATGTGTTGTGTACATCACAACAATTAAAGGCTCCTGCATGCTGCTGCCAAACTGCCGAAATCGTGTCGAACTGTCGCAGTTTTATGACGAAAATTGCGTCACTTCTGTTCGCATCGTCGGCATTTCGGCACTTCTTGTCGCAACCCGCATGTCGAAAATTTCACCCCCCTCCACATGAGAACACATACGAACTGTGTGGTGTGATTGGTCAGAAGTTCCTGGGAGTTTTGTTTGTGCTGAAGGCGGTCAGACGCTGCATTTGCTTCAACCAATCGCTTCAAAAAAGAAAGGAAAAAAAAGAATATAAAAGCGATCGCTTCCACAGCCGACTACTGTACCAGGAAGCAGCGATTTAAGATAGTCAGTGGCCAAAAACTCATAAAAGGGGATAAAACCAGACATTTTTCACAGTGGAATCTGACTGATAAAAACTTTGGAGCTTAATCCAGGACCAGTTTGTGGATAAACAACATCGAGTGGAACAGCCGTGGACTTTTTTTTTTTTTTGCATTGGACTCCCCCGGGAAGGAATCCCATGAAGTGACGTATGCTGGAGCAGGAGGGGTTTCCCAGCAGCTCGGCTCGGGGTGTCTCAGGAACTATGAAAGGTCAGTGCGAAAATGAACGCTGAACAACCACGTGACGGCCGGTCGACTGCCGAGCGAGCATACTGCCAGCTTAATACCTGTGCATTTCACCAACAACTTGAATTATTAGTGCACACAGCACCGTTTCTATTGCTTCACAAACAATTTCAGTCCACTTTATTGACAGGAGAATATTCATACCAAGTGTTTATTTATATTTGCCTAATTTACTTAAGATTAGACTTAGGACTTTCCCTTTTGATAAGTCCTATAGTTAGGGTTGGTTTCCAGGGTTGTCCCTTGGTTCTACTGGATGATGGGCTGAATTCACTCTACTGAAGTCTTTAGTCGTTCTCTACGTGTTTGTTGTTATAATTATTTTTATTATCAACATGTTTTTATTTGTCTCTCTTGCAGAGAAAAACACAACTGCAACAGTTCTTCTGTGTTTCTTTGTCTTTTTCCTGTCCCTACCCCACCAAACCCAGTCCATCGAGGCAGATGGCTGCCCATCCTGAGCCTGGTTCTGTTGGAGTTTTCTTCCTGTTAAAAGGGAGTTTTTCCTCTCCACTGTCAGCAATGTGCTGCTCAGAATGAGAGACGGTGTTGAAGTGATTCAATGCAATCTGTTGGCTTCTTTAGATTGAGTCTTTGTTGTGCTGTACAGTATGTACTAGAATGCAGGAAATGCCATCTACTCCATGCAAAAGTTTTTGGGGCACGACCCCCAGACCCATAT
>NW_013952514.1:1329027-1331426 GCF_001266775.1 Austrofundulus limnaeus | reverse complement strand
ACCTAAAGTTACGCCCTTGTCTACTCCCTGCAAAACAATTAACAGTTGCGCGGTGTCTGTGGCATCCGTGCTCTCATCGCATGCTATCGAGTAAAACTCAAAACCACAAGCTTTGTCTCCCAGCTGAAGTTTCAAGTTAGCCGACAAGTCCTCAATTCTCCGCACCACCGTATTTCTGGATAAGCTCACATTGTTGAAATCAGGCACTTTTTCTGGGCACGTTATTTCTGTGACTTTGATGAGACGCTGCTTTATGAAATCAACATCAGAAAATGGTTTGCCGTGCTGGGCAATAAGTTTAGTGACTTCATAACTTGCTGTTGTGGCATTTTCTGTATTTTGTTAACACGAAAAAAACTGCTGTTGAGCTAGCAGGCTAGCTGACATTTGCTTGACTTTCTGTGTTCGTTCGGCACCAGTGTATGCGGTGTAGCTATGATGTTTGGTCTCATAATGCCGACAGACATTATAATCTTTCATCACAGCAACATCTTCATTGCAAATCAAACACGCACACTTTCCGTTGATTTCTTTGAAAAAAATACTAATTTTCCCACCGTGTTTTGAAATCTCCTACACTCACTCGCTATTTTCCGTTTCTTCAGCGCCGCCATTTCTGGAGAGACTCAGTATCACACTTACAAAAAGTTTCTTCTTCTATTGTCCTCTTCTCTATAATTTTCGTTTCTGTGGCTGGCTCCATCCAGTGTTGAAACTGAGAAGTGCAACAGTTGAGCTGCAGTTTCTTGTGCGGGCCAAATGTGACTGACTCCATCTAGTGTTGAAACTGAGAAGTGCAACACTTTTGTGCTCCAGCGGGCCATATTCAATTATATTTTCAAAATTTGTTGCTGGTCAATAAAAAACTGGACCCAACTGTGGCCCGCGGGCCATAGTTTGGACACCCTTGATGTAAAATGATGTGATTCAAAATCGTTTTTATTAAAATTTTTCATTATTAAAATAGTTTTAACATTAGCAAAAAATTATTCGAAACACAGATCTAGACCCTAAACAGAAAAAAAAAATGTACAAAAAAAAAAGAGATGACAGTTGGTTGCAATTAATTACTACAAGTGTTCCCAACACTGTTGAATGCACTGAACACTGATAACAAAACATTTTTGTTAATCCTGGTATCTTTGGCACAGATCTTTGTGCATATTTTTTCATTCTAAAATGACTGCTCATTAAATATTTAACTTCAGTTATCATGACCAACTGTTACAGAAGCAGAAACGATTATCCTTAAGTTCAACTATTGGCAATTTAAGCCAAGCTAAAGAGTCAAATATCAGTAGAAAAAAAGAGAAACAGAAACAGGAGACATGTGTCAGTATTTATTTGTTTTCAGGTCAAGCTTCTCCAATAATAAAAGGTTGACACATGACCCCTTCTTTCCATTAATCAATGTAAGATGAATAGATAAGTGGGGTATCTGGCAGTTGGCTGCCCAACAAGCTGTTTACAACTGTCCAAACTATTTCAGAGTCATTTTGGTAAGAGGAGGCCTGTGGATCAGCCAAATGGAGTTTGAAACCTAAAGAGTGACCTGGGGATTGGAGAGGAGTGCAGAGACAGAGAGAGGCTGGTAGTGCAGCAATCTGCTACTGATGTGGGGGGTCTTATTGTGGAGAAGGAAGTAGGCGACCAAAGAGGTGAGATACAGATGTTAGTGGAATATCTTAGAAAGGAGATGATGGCTGAGTGGGGTGTTGGGAGAAGTGAAGAGTCATCAGAAATAGATACTAGTTTATGTAGGTGGTCTACAAAAATAAAACAGTTTAGCTATTTAAATAGATTGACAAGAAAACAGCGGCTTTAAATCAAAATGAATCACTGCTTTTTAAAACATCAGTCTCAAAGATTTCATAGCAGTTTATGAGAAGATTATTTTATTAATGTTTACAGTAAACTGTAAACTCCATCAGTGCCATCACTGTCATTTATATTACACTGGGTGGTGCTTCCATGAAGTGTGAATAGTTTGATATGTACTTTGATAATCTGCCATATCAGATTAGAAAAATATGCTAAATTAAAATTAATATATGATTTAGCATTAATCACAATATGATGTGGTTCACTGAGGTTTGATTCAACACATTGCAGTACAATGTAGTATAGACCAAAGAACAGATGTGTATTTAGGCTGTATGTTAGGGACTTATTTACATTAATCTCACTTTGGTTTAGTGATAACAAAATATGGGTTTAAATAACTTAAAAATCAAACATTTTCATCCTCTGAAAAAATAATAGTTGATTCAGTTTAAATGAATTGATTCAACAGATAACACGCTGAAAGACACAATTACGATGTTATGCAGTCAAGCTATTTTAAGTTTTAAGTATAACGTGAGTGATGACACATTTTTGGATAGTTGATTTTCTAATTT
>NW_013952514.1:1326359-1328997 GCF_001266775.1 Austrofundulus limnaeus | reverse complement strand
AAGTTAGAGAGATTTGATTTCTTTATTTGAAAGAAATTAACAAATTTAATCAAGTTGGATAAGTTCAACAGACTTAATAAATTAACTTGGACAAACCTAATTGAATTACTTGTTACCAACTGAAGCAATTAATTTAAACTGGATGTACTATTCTCTTTTTTATACCGTAAAACAATGAGTCTGTTATTGCCACTAATTATTACTACCTAATAATAAAAACATAAAATATAATATAAAGGTCATTTAGCATTAACGGTGATTTTAATTAAACTTTTTTTTTTCTGAAGAATACAGCTAATCACTGGTTAGTCCTGTAGGATGGTCAAATGATAAGATAAAGTGAGGGTGGAGTGTCTTGTGCGGAGGGAGTGTGTTTTCCCTTTTATTATTGATTATGAATCAGTTCCACCATATGTCAGCCTAACAGTTTAAGTTTTCACTGGTCTGTTTAAAGCTGCCAAAGCTAATTATGCTCACTTCCATATCAGTAGAAACTACTGATTTATTTATAAATATATGTTTAGGCAGGTATATTTACTATATCATTATGAAACAATCTGATTATCACTGGACTGCATATCCAGTCACATTGGCCACACTCGAACTAGGAGTTTGTGTGTATGTTTAACATTGTTCACATGTTTTCTTTCACTTCTGCCATAGCTTAAGAATGTGGGTTTGCACCCGTGTGTGATTTCTGTATTTCTCAAGTATACCAGGGATGAGTCAGGAGTGTCCTGGTGAACTGAACCTGAACAAATGAAATAGTAACGCTTTGGGAGGGAAAGAAGAGCACACATAATTCTATTTGAAGAAAAAAAATCAATTTAACACCAAAACACTACTCCCCTAGCAACCACACTGTGTTCTCACTATGGTTTTATATAAAGTCATTATCCCACAGCTTGTTTTGTTGCTGTTTTCTCTCTATATATTTTTTTGTGATTATTAATAGTTGCTCTTTATGGTCTTTCTTTTTTTAGAAAGCAAACAGCAAAGAAGTAAAGGGCACATTCATGACTTTCTTCCTGATCAAAAGTGATGTGTTTCAGCTTTGCAAGTAGAATAATTCTGACATAAAAATAGGGTGAAAGTTAAAAAAAAATAAAATCAGTAATGCATATAGGAAATAAAAAAAACATGTAGCAAGAAACAAACAAGATCAAAAATACTATGTCGAGATTTATTTTCCCCTGGATTTTTTTTTTTGTTTTTCCTTTTTTGTGCACTGGAAAAAAAAGAGTACCTGGGAAAAGTATTATAAAAAAATACAAACAGTCTTCAATAAAATCATGCACAGCTGAAATCCACAACCTAGTAACCAAATATGTTTTGCTGCAACATAATAGTGATACTTTGTGATGAAAACAAATAAAAAAAATCCTCTATTAAGAAGTAATTTAACGGCATTTTCAAAAATAAAATGAAGTAAGTACTGGTTTACAATGACTTACATCAAACAAACAAAACATTCTTGAAACCTAAAAAAACAACTTTGTTTTTTTGTTTTTTTTTTGTATTTATCGCAAGAATATTGTAAAAAAAAAAACAGTATAAAAATGCTTTTTTAGGTTCAAACTGAGGCAAACATGACATGCCCATTTAAAAGTGCCTTCAAGTATATTTTAGCCTTTTAAAATATTGTAAATTTCATGCAAGAAACACAAACTGATAAATAAAGGGATGTGTTGAGCTCATAAATGGTCTTTAGAAAAGCACCATTTTGGGAGCACATTCTACAAAACTAATGTGTTCCAAAGCCAAAATAAATACACTGAACTGCACACACATCTACAACTCACACATTCAAGGAGAGAATGATTATTTTATTTAAGTCTCCTTTCTTTTTTTTTTTCTATCGCATTTATTGATTTTCTGCCAGATGACTGAGCAGGGATTCTGCCACCTATTAACCACCAATGTCTGGTGTCTTAAAGGTTAACTAATCAACAGTAATGGAAAAGAGTCAGACACTTTTACCTCACTGCAGACATGTTGCATCATGTTTAACTTTCCATGCAGCTATCTAACCTCCTAAGTGTGTGTGCATGTGTACATGCTTTTATAAACTGGTGGGGATGATTTTTGACCATTTTCTCATTACACACAGCCTGGTGAGGACCCACTGTTTCCTATGGGGACAAGAGCCTGATCCCCATTAGGGGAAGCTCTGTGCCCGGGTCTCTGCCCTGTTCTGTGGGAGTTCCGCGGGGTAGCATACTGGGCCCATTGTTTTTCCTATTATACATAAATGCCCTTCCAAAAATATTGAAGTATTCAAATATTTTAATGTATGCTGATGATACTGTTCTTTTTTGTCCGATTTCAATATTGAATCTATTAATAGTCAGTTACAAGTAGATCTTCAGATATTTCATGGTTGGCTTCAAGATGATCTTTTGTTAATTAATGTTTTAAAAACTGTGTGCATGTTTTTTTTTTTCCTCACCCAGGAGACATTTCAATATAACAAATCAACTCACTTTTTAAACAAACCCCTTGATATTGTCACTACCTACAAATATCTTGGAATTACTTTGGATTCTCATTTGACTTATCGTGATCATGTACAAGTCTTAACCACTAAGTTTAAACAGAAATTATGTTTATTAAAAAATAGATCCAATCTGACATCTTC
>NW_013952514.1:1323336-1326349 GCF_001266775.1 Austrofundulus limnaeus | reverse complement strand
CTGTAATGTGTTTTTGGCTCTTTGTGAAGTTGTAGTAAAATAAATAAAAGATAAAATACAGAAAATAAAAATAATCCAAATTGTCTAGTGAAAAGCAACCTAACTAACTGTATTCCCACCTAAATTTGAAGTGTCTGTTAACCTGACTTTGGAGGTTGACCAGGCAGGTGGATTATGTTTGTTGTCATCACCAATTTTGTGAATACTTCTAAACTAAAAGCTGCAGCTTCTGGTAGTTTGTACTTATACTGTTAGAATGTTAAGAAAGTTTTTCAACCAAACATTTTTGTATTTTTATTACAGCTTCACAAACAGCAAGAAACACATTTTACAATATAATAATTTGACTGGGAAACAGAAATCTAAGGAACTACACCTAAGTTTTCTATACTATCAAGACACCATTATTTTAATAGGCCTTACTGAATTTAATTTAATGTTAAATTATTTTTTTTAGTTTAATCAGTTATAATGGAACTAATGCTTTTATGTTTAAGCAAGTAATACATAACATTCTTTAATGACCTAGGTTTTCATGACATGCTGTTCATCTGCAGACAGAATGATTAAAGTCAGAACAAGATTTGCTAACAACAGTCATTCTTAGATATTACTTGTGTTTGTCTTTGTGTCTATGGTGTAATAATAATGATGTGATTGTGATGCTGTAATTCTGAGTGTTTTATGTGCTGCAGAACATGAACCTGCTGTAAAACAGCAATTATGCTGAGTCAGGCTCGATTTTTAATAATATTCTCCTGTTAAATTAACAAATCAAATGAAATCAAATCAAATACCGTTGCTGGGTCAAGGTTTAGGGTTGGGTGTGAATTGAGTTTAGATTAGGTTTAGGGTTAGATTTGGCTAAAGTAATGAATAGAAGTCAATGTAGTCCCCGTGAGGATAAAAACAAATAAATAAATAAACCATGTGTGTGCTGGAAGTATTTATTCACCCACAATAAAATGACAGTGCAAAAGAAAAACATGTCTGGAGTTCATAAGCCTATATAACAATTTAAATACAGTATATGTGTTTCAAACTGAAACGCTTCATGCATGTGAGTGTGTGAGTGTCTCTGTGTATGTCTGTGTGTATCCAATTTTTCAGTCATATTAAATCACGTTTAGTTTTGCATGGTGTATCGCAATGTCCACGGCCATGTTTAAATGTCACAGTACTGATAAGGTGTGACTGGGCCCAGTCAACTGTTAAGACTTTGATGTAGCATTATGGAGTGTTTAGTTCTGTGTTAATGGGCTGCTGCACAGGTGTTGTGTTCACATCAGTCAGTGTAACTTGGACAAGAAGGAAGTTATTTATTATTATTATTATTATTATTATTATCATTATTATTATACAATTTATCTCATATTTATCTAAATATATTGCAGGATTTTCAACAGAAATATTTGAAATAAATCTGTCATTTTTAAGGAGCAGCTCCCAAAATAAATGTTCTGCCCTTGAATATAATATACTCTTCTTTACTGTTGTTTATTTACATGGAAATTAATCCCACTTCCATGTTTGTGACCATTAAAATTAAATTATACTTTGTGTGTGTGTGGTTGTTAAGAATTTGCGTTGTGTTTTCCTGCTGCTGCAGCAGCAACAGCAGCAGCATATCAGATGTGTCTCAGACGTTGTGATTTTAAGGAACACTTGCAATACTTCAAGAATCCAGGAGGTGGCAGCTCTTTGTCTCTTTCCACAAGCCTCTGACCCTCGAACTGGTTGGATTTTTTTCCATCAGTGCCATCACGTTATTATCACAAATTTGAGCATAAAACCATAAAATAACTTCATGAACATTTTAAATGAAATGAGCAAAATAAAATAAAGTAAAAGAAAATGAAAACATCAAGTTGATTAAACTACAGTTATAATTGAAAAGGTTTTAAGATAAAAATATTTAAAGCATGCATCCAATTTAAGGACATCATGCCCTTTTGCATCAAGACAGATATGAAAAATTCCAATGTGATTATATTTCTCAGTGTCCAGCATTGACAGGCTTACAAGGAACATAAAAGAGCAATCAGGCATCCTCACTTCCGTATCTGAACCACTTTTGATTACATTATAGGAGTTGAGAACCTTCCCAGGGGGTGTTTTGTGTCCATTTAGTCCCCTTTCTTTTCTCTCTAAGAGGTCACACACCATGTCCAGTTTACATTTCCTCTGTCGCAAAAGCAATATGCTTCAATTTCCCTACACGAAACACCCCCTCTGGTCACAGCCACCAGAATGACCTTTTCTTTCTTTCTGTCTTTCTTTCTCTGATACGTGTTTCTTTCTCTTCGATGTGATTTAAACATTGGCAACCGCATCTTCAAATAAATATACACACAAAAGTGTTTTTTTTTTATTTTATTATTATTTTATTTTTCTATATATATCCCTCCAATCCCCTTTTATCCATGCAGGAATGAAGGACAATCCTCCCGGAAGAAACATAGAGGGGTTAAGAACAGAAGCAGGAGTGTACAACTAGAAAGAAAAACAAAACAAAAACAAAAACAAAAAGAATCCATCGCCGACCTGCAGCAGGAGCGTGGGTGGGCAACAGGAGCTATTCCCCCCTGACTTCACCCTCTCTTTTCCTCACTTCTCCTCCCACCTTTTCAGCCTTTTCCCCTGCCTTCCCCTGGGTGTCTCCTTGCCTTTCCGTAACCTTCCCATACTCTTTTTTTCTACCCCAGTCTTCCACTTCATTTTCCAGACTCCTCTATTCCTTCACTCTGGACTTGTTCCTCTTTGCTTTTCCTCTGTAGCATCATTGTCTTTTCTTGCATTTTTCCACCATGTTTGCTTTCCTTTCACCTCTTCTGTGCCCACTGGCCGCTCCTTCCTTTCTTCCCTGTTCTTCCCATCTGCCATTGCCTTTCCCTGTTACTGCACTACTTCCCTGCATCCTCAGCCCCACCAGCACCACCCCTTCACCTACAACCACCAAAATATCTCTCTCGCTCTCTCTCTCTCTCTCTCTCTCTCTCTCTCTCTCTCTCTC
>NW_013952514.1:1316090-1318718 GCF_001266775.1 Austrofundulus limnaeus | reverse complement strand
CCCTTGACCTTGTATCAAATCTTGCTAAGATGACGTACTGGTATTTGTTAATATATATACAGTATGAGGCCTCTTGAGACACAGTGAGTAGTGTGGAGAGACAGTGACAGAGAGAAGCACAGGCACAGAGACAGGCCAGGTTGTTCTCTGTTTCCTGTTGTTGCAATAAAACTCAGCTGATCATCTCATGGAGTACCTTCATTCTTGGACCACGTATTTCTGTCTTTATTAAATAAATATTGCCATAACAGTTGGCGTTGTCGGCAGAAACCAATAGGAGATTGACGGACCAAGGCCACATTGCAGGTGGATTGATATGAGTGAGCAAGAACTGGACTGCTCAGGACCATGTCTCCAGCTGGATGAAAAGAACCTTTTTATGGTAAATTGTTTTTAACAACAGAGATATGCTGGTGATGATTGTGATGGATGATCTTGAATWAYKAAAMAACATTGAATTTTTATTTTTGGCTGTTGAAGAACCTGAGAAGTTTTTTGGAACATCATCTGCTGAGAGTGAGTACAGAACAGCTTCAAGATGCCTCCTTACTTTTCCAAAGAGGATTTCTGCCAGCTTCTCCAAAAGGTGACGGTGTTTGAGCTCAAGATTCATTGTGTGGAAGAGATGAATGCTTTGGAGGACTCAACATTCGTTCAAATGGGTTAGAAGGCTGAGATGAGAGATCAACATGGAGAGGAGATGGAAGCTGCTTCTGAGGGTGAAGCTGTATGGAACTCGGTTGGTGCCAGACCAAAAAATCTCTCAGGAAGGATTCAGCTCTTAGGTGACATTGAATGGCCAGAGTTACAGAGAAATGCTTTTCTCCTCCAGCAAGAAGTGAAAGGCTGTAATCAAAACAACTGATAACAGCCAGAGAAATGAAGCAGTGTTTCTTCAAAACAGATTCACACCACTGGAAGAAACTGGTGAGTCTGAACAAAGTTCCCTATCTGATCTCAGTGAGGGATCTGAGACCAGATCCAGATCCAGCTCAAAACCAAAACAAGTCTGAAAAGAGACGTTCAAGAATCAAGAAATGCTGATCATCACAGAAAAAATGGTGAATGAGATCAGAGGCTTCTCGAACAAGAAAAAAGTCAAAGTTCTGAGTTTTGCTGATAAAGTGTCTGACCTCACAGAGAAGATTCTGCAAATAACAGCTGAGTATCCAACTTTGAATACACTCATCATTCATACAGGAAGTGATGAAGTTATGAACCGACAGTCAGAAGTCCTGAAGAAGGATTTTATTCTGCTGCTGAATGCAGTTAAAAATCTCAACATGGATGTGTTCCTCAGTGGGCCCGTTCCCACAGCAAGAGGACGAGCTGAGAGGTTCAGCAGACTGTTTGCCCTTAATAGTTTTTTGGAAAAGTCCTGTGTTGACCACTCTGTGAGTTTTGTGGATAACTTTGATCTCTTCTGGGAAAGAAAACATCTCTTCAGGTCTGATGGAATGACTCTGAATCAAACTGGAACACAGCTTCTGGCTTCAAATATGAAGTATTTCCTGAACAAAGTTCTGGCTGAAACCAAACAACAGGAGAAACCACAACAGCTGACGTCTGAAGGACAGCTGGAGAAAATTGAGATATCAGTGGAACACAGCGTGCCAGTTACTGATAAGAAGACTGCTTCAGAATCAGAACCAGAGAGAGAGGAGATACTTCAACCTGCAGAACCAGCTTCACAAACAGAGGATCTCTTGGACTCTGAGACCCCAACAGGACAGCAAGTGGAATGCCCCCTCCTGCTAACAACATGAAAGAACCTGGCGAGATTAATATCAAACAAACACCACACCCAAATCCCGCTAACTCTCTTCTTCCAGCCCCAGGAACCAAACCAAGATCTACAAAAAATCGCAGAGCCCCACCAGCACCTCTGACCCTTCCACACAACAAAACAGACAAGCCTGTTTGTGTTCAAGATGATCCAAAGACTTTTGTGTGATAACTATGTGTTGGGGTTAGTAATTACTGTGGAAGGAATAAAAATAGAATTACTGGGATTGGGCTTTCAGAAAAGTACATATACTTAGGTTTATGTTGATATGTTTTTTTTAAATACATTCAAACAAACACCATGCCCAAATCCTGCTAATTCTCATCTTCCAGCCCCTCGCACTAAACCAAGATCTACAAAAAGTCGCAGAGCCCCACCACCACCTCTGACCCTTCCACGCAACAAAACAGACAAGCCTGTTTGTGTTCTAGATGATCCAAAGACTTCTGTGTGATAATTAAGTTTTGGGGGGTTAGTAATTACTGTGGGAGGAATAAAAATTGAATTACTGTGGTTGGGATTTCAGAAAGTACATATACTGTACTTAGGTTTATGTTGACATGTTTTTTATTACATTAAAGAGTTTTTTTTGTTTTATTGATCATTTAATTGGTGATTTAATGATCAGATGGGGAGATGTAATGGAATTACTACTTTTATGTTTAAGCATGTAATGCATAACATTAATGACCTAGGTTTTCATGACATGCTGTTCATCTGCAGATAGAATGATTAAAGTCYGAACAAGATTTGCTAACAACAGTCATTCTTAGATGTCACCTGCGTTTGTCTTTGTGTTTTCCATTGACCTTGTATCAAATCTTGCTAAGATGACATAATGG
>NW_013952514.1:1300046-1315846 GCF_001266775.1 Austrofundulus limnaeus | reverse complement strand
ATCTCACAGAGTACCTTCATTCTTGGACCACATATTTCTGTCTTTGTTAAATAAATATTGCCATAACATCATTAAATAATTTTTTATTTAAATAATCATTTTGTTAAGGTATTATTTATGCAATTTAAAACTTTCAATTTCAACAGTTCAATCCATGTTTGCCATTTTGTTCAAACATGATCAAAATGACATGATATAAAACTGATAAAAAATGATAATTGTAACCAAGCTGAAATAGATCAAGTTTTAATCAATAACCAAATTAATTGCATTCAATCATTAAATTCAAATCACAAAATAGTTTTTCAACCCAATATAAAGTAAAATAGTTATGTTAGCAGAACAATTGATTTTTCTTTTTAAGTGGCAAGGTTGTAACAGTATCATAATAAACTGCTGTAGACAGCACTTTCAAAAGTTTGAAAAATCAGTTCACTTCTCAACATATTGACAAGCTAATAGCTAGTCTGAACAGAACCAGGACCAATGTGGATTGCTGTTGCTTAAAACAACTCCCATCTCGAAAATAAATGACACAGCAGCTCATGAAACAAAATTCTCACTTGTTGAGGACTTCTGTGGACAAATCATAGCCCATTATGTCCAAAGACAAACTTTTTTCTTAAAAACTCTGTCTTTATAAAGATTTATCTGCAACAGGTAATGTGTTTTTTTTTTCTTATTAACCTTTTCACATAACCTTATTTTCAAAAATCCTATCTAATGCTTCATGATTTCATTACAGCTCTTCTTTTTATACATCTAAATTATGTACTGTGCTTCCACATTCGCCCCCACCTATTTGAGCAAAGAGGGGACTTGGAAATACACTCGGCCCATCTGTCTGACCATCATGTGACCATGACGCCTTCAAAAAAAGTGAGGTATCAACTTTTATTTTGGTGTATGACTGCATCTAGGCGTTAGAAACTTCCCAGTCATTACATATTTGAATAAGCTGGTGACCTTCATCATTTGAAAAAATGATGTTTTCTAGGTTTATTGCTAAAATTGCTTCATTCGCTTGCCTGTGCTTGTCACACTGCACCACCTTGGACAAAAAAAATCCACAAAAAAAAAAACTATTGTACCTGTTCTTAAACACAGTTTAACTCCTACCCACTTAAATATCTTCCACCCAAAACATTAGGGTTTACTTACATTTCCAGTTTTCAGTTCAAAAAGACAACTCACTTTTCAAATATGTCAGCGGAGGGGAATATCAGCAGATTATTGCCATAGTTTGTCTTATCAGTTCTTACAATACAAAATAAATTCCATGGGCACTAAATGCCTCAAGCATTTAGACCCAACTATGCTAGACACTTAGAAACTGCTTCTAAATTTCTATTAGCAATGTGCCTTGTTAGCATAAAGTATTACAAAATCAGAGCATATTGATCTTAATTTAAATGTACAAGTCTTTGCATATTGATTATCTGAAAGCCATTAACAAACCCAGCAGAAAAAAAGAGGCATATCTTAGTGTTAATTATTTCACAAACATAGATAGTAAGGTTGGGACTGTCACAACACTGGGTTGCTAATTATCCAAGGGGGTAATAGAGTAGATAAATAATGTTTATTATGCATGAAGTGGAGTGTTCTTGAACAGTCTATGGGTGAATTATTATTTGTGCAATTCACAAAATTCTACTATTGATAAAAAGTCTCACAAGACCAATATACCTTTGACATACCACACTATAGTATTAAAAGTTATACAAAATTATGTGATTTATTTATTTATTTATTTATTTATTTATTTATTTATTTATTTAGTTCACACAGCCTTTTCACATTTTTAA
Source organism: Austrofundulus limnaeus (assembly GCF_001266775.1). Classification (NCBI taxonomy): domain Eukaryota; kingdom Metazoa; phylum Chordata; class Actinopteri; order Cyprinodontiformes; family Rivulidae; genus Austrofundulus; species Austrofundulus limnaeus. Next base: position 1,314,038 of record NW_013952514.1, on the reverse strand, counting down.
AGAAATGGGGGGAAAAACAGCAACAAAGGGGTATGCTGGAAACCACAGTAAAATAAGCAAGCCTCCATCAGGGGTGAATGTTGACAGAATGAGACATTGTACTTTTGAGCCATGAAATTAAAGGCTGGTAAGCCCAAGGCAGTCGCCAGGTGTGACTGATGCAATCAGGGCCTGCTTGGACAAATGCAGTGCTTTTCACCAACATTCCTACCTGTCAATCAAGTTATAGTTCTCCGGGATATAACTCATCACACCAAAGATGAATGATGAAGTAATTTAGGAATTTATGTACACATGTGCCCTACCTTCCAGTTTGTTTTATATAACACTGGGTGATTTTGTAAGTGCCTCAAACCAGATAAAATGGATTAGTATAAAATGATTACTTTAATAACCACTCAAATTAGATATAACAAATCATATATAAATTTACAGCAAGCATATAAAGGTGCAATAAAACAGTTATGGGTTGTGATAGAACCTGCATTTATAAATGCATGATGGATAGGCAATTTATTTCACTGCAGCAATGACAATTAGAAGGAAAAAAAGAAATGCTTGAATGGTTTTCTTATAAAACAGAATAAGTATTTGTCATTATTCATAATTTAACTGAACTTAAACTTGACCACATCCCCCTGAACATTTTCTGACACTCTGAGGCAAGAGGGTAATCCCTACAGAGAGAGGTAACTGTGCTATTTTCCACTTCTCTACTGTAGTGTGACAATTATAGTGAATCAAAGCTGCCGTGCGGGGGCCTTTAAACCTCTCCCTACCTGGTTCCAACACCTGTCCTCAGGGCACTAAGATTTATGTCTCTGTCCTGCCAGTGAACCACTGTGGCCGTGACTTTCCTCTGCTGTTCGATTTCTGCTTCTGTGTATCAGAATGAAAATAAACAAGCAACGTTTTAAAAACTTACAGAAGTTTTCCCATGGTTTACCACTGAACTCTCCAGTATAACTAACATTGTCCACATGTTTTCTACTGGGATAGTTTAGTCCCTGGTTTGATGACTGATGAATGATGATGTCATTTTTTTTTCTTGAAGCGCCAGAACAGACTTTGGTAGAGCTTAATTTGTAAATCAAACGTTGCAGGAACACAAACTGCAGTCTGACCCGAGGGTCACCCAAGTCAACACTGATACTGGAATGCACACACAACACTTAGGCACACACATGTCAAAATACCAAGCCAATTGATATTTATGTATTAGGTAAATCATCTAGTTCAGCCAGTTCAGTAAATATGTTACTTGGTTTGTCGATATCTGGCAACTGTGTTCTTATGTATATTACAAATGTGTTTTTCTTATTTAAACTAGTGGACTCACCCAACAAGAGGCTAAGTTTTGGCTCACACTCATCATTTAGATTAAATAGTTTTATTTTCATTTCTACTGAAATGTGCTTTTGTACGTTTTTGATATGCAACATTTGAATGCAGTACTCTACCCATGTCAAGTCCATTTAACTCCTGACAATCAATTTCACTTTCAAATCCATGTGCTGGTCTGTTGCGTTTAGCCTCTTTATATGCAGTGTGAAAGATCTGACTTGTAGTGGCTATTTGAACTGGCTGAGCACTGACTATGGCTTGCCCTAAAGTGTTTTCTTTAGCTTTTTCAAGTATGTTTTTTGCTGCTAAGTGACTCCTGGTCCGAGCGCATGTTCAAATATTTTTTTATGAAGTGCTTGTTGTTGCTTCGTTATATCAGGGGCGGATGAAGTTATGAAACACGACACCCATTCTTTAGCCAATTTCATTCCACCAGTCTTCTCTGGTCCTAAAGTTCCAACTGCCTTGCATGTAGAGAAACCCAAATCTGATTTTTCCATCACAAGCCATGGATAGTAGTTCTGCTTGGCCTTGAACTGAGCTGCTGTCCATTTTGTTGGGCTTCCCGAATTTGACGATTCCAAGCCCGACTATTCTACAGTTAATTCACTTGCCTCCTTGTTGTCCTCCAAATGTGGATCTCCTCCAGGCTGCGGCGCCTGCTCATAAACTTCACAGAGGTTGGTGGTGAACGGGTTAGCCTGGTTAGCTTCAAACTCACAAACACCACTCGCACCTGCTCCAGCATTGTCACTGCCTTTGATTTTTTTGTTGTTTAGTTGTAGAAGTATTTTTTGTAAAAAATATGAAATTAAATTGGACTGTCTTTTTTACATGTTAGCGCCTTTGGTTACATGAACGTGTCAGCATATATATTATGTTTCATTTATCAGGTCTACGAAAACAGTTTCCGGAACACACCCTTTCAAAATAAGATTGTTCACGGATCCTGTTCCGGCAGGATCCGGCTCAAATTAAGCTCTGGACTTAGGTTTAGGCAACCCGCATACTCAACACTTATCTACCACATGTCTTACAAATGCATGATCCTTACAAATGTGGCACCATTTAAAAGGTAAATTAACAGATTTTTCAGTGGTATATAAGAACTGTTACACTAAAGAAATAATTTATCAAACTCAAATATCACCTGTTGGTCAGTCTGGATCTGCATTTCCCACAGTATATTAGCTCTGCTGTCCTCCACCACCATGCTGGAGTCTCCCTCTTTGACTGTGGAAGTTTAGCACAAAAAGTAAGACAATTTGCATTTGGTATATAATTTCTTTGTTGTAACAACCCTTTTTGGCAATAATAATTATATTGGATACCTGATTGACAGCACCTGGGGGTACCAGAAGCTCAAAACAAGTGTCAATAGCAACAGCAAAGTAAGCTGGCACAAATTTCTCATGTGCACAACCCACACACTAAGCTATAGTGCTCATCCCAAAAATGCATGTTATTTAAAAATGTGGCACATTTTAAAAGGGAAATTATCATGTTTTTTTTTTTTTTGATGGTACAAGATTTATTGCCAAGAAGCATTGTTGTGACAACAAAATAATATACGAAACACAAATCAACTTATATTTGTTTATGTGACAGCAAAGGTCAGGTGCCCAGTGTCCTTCAAAAAAGCACAGATAGCCAGTCACATTTCACAGTAGGGTTTTAATGAGGCTGAAATTACAGCTGTTTTATTAAACTTAGTGAATGGAATTATGTGAAAACTTCATGTTATACTGAAACCCTCTGGGATGTGTTAGTGTTAGGCACATACATTGAGTATGAGTATTTGCCACTACCATACCATATTTGGCTCAGTATCTATAAAATTCATTAATTCATAGCCATTTTTGTGAGGTGACCACCTTAAATTGACCAAATGACAACAAATTTCATGAACTAAACACATAAGCAAGTTTTCTGACCCAACATTTGGTCAGTGTTTTCGTTCTAATATCTGTGTTACACTTCCCATCAAAGCAGAAGGAAGGCACTCTCCTAGATCCCATCCCTATTGAGGAACAGAGTTAGAGCAAAAAAAAAAAAAGAGCCTTAAACGGCAGCTTTTAAAAGGTAAATGGAGTCAAAATGCTTCAACCAATAAATTTGCCCCCAGAGACAGGAGGAAGTCTGTATAGCAGGCAGAATGATATATGTGGGCGAGGGAGGTAATGAATTGGAAGAGACTCGGAAAATGTGCAGAGCTGTGCGTGCTCCTTTGAAATGGATGGGGAGTTCAGATAAAATGCTGCTCAGATGCTGTCTAAATCATATACTTTTTCTAAAAATATAATTATATTGGAACTCATTTTGATGGCTATGGCCAGCTGTAGCCAATGGATAGCGCTGAATTTAAGCTATATAAGTTGACAGGGCGATACATTGGTATTTTAAAGACTGATTTGAACCCACTAGTGGAATGAAAAATGTTAGATTTTTTTAAGCAGCATTGGTCTTGATTCTGAGTCACTTTATCTCCCAGCTTGTTGTAGCTGTCACCTCTTAAGTCTAAGCAACTGAAGATTATTTACATGGATCTTGATGTTGAATGAAAATTAACATTTTTCTTTGCTTTTGGTTTTTGAAAAAATTAATTTTCCATTTTATCACATATGCATATATAAACTGTTAGCAAATGTTTTGTTAGTGTTGTTATTTTATTGAAGTCCTACAAAGCCATATGTTCACAGAATAAAAAAAAAATACTATAAATATACTAATAGGATGTCAATTTTGTCCATTCCATCCATTTCTGAATAGTTTAGTGGATGTAAACTGTCTTTAAAATTAAATTTTAAACTCAACTCACTTCATTTTTTTGTTAATTCTTTTTTTTACATTGATTACACAAACTCAGTGTCACTCCAAGTAGAAAAACAGACATTGTTAAAACCACCATTGTTAGCATGTAACATGAAGCCTAGGCATAAATTCAGACTGGAAGACTCTCCCCACCTCACCTGCTCCACCCGTTCACCGCGTCATGCCCAGCTGTGCCTCATCAGCACCTGATCCTCTCCTCGCCGTATCCAATCACCTCTCAGAGATCCAGGTCTAAAGGCTCAGCACCCTAGGACCAGTCTGCTCTCCTGACGCATTCAATCTACCTCCACCCCTCCTCCACCTTTATCACTGGCTCTTCCTGGCTACCTCTTCTCTCTGGCCTCCACACCACCACCAGTGTCCAAGCCCTGGGAGAGAAGACGTTATTTCTAAATCCTAAGCTCACAGCTGTTCACTGCATGAACGTCTTCTGCTGGGGCTTGAACACCAAAGAACTTTCACCATATCAATAAAATTGTTTAACTGCTATCATTCTCTGTGTGAGTCTTTCCAGATTGAAATGTACAACATAGTTATGTGCGTATTAAAAAAGACCTTTCAACTTTAATTTTCATGATAAATAACTGTACTGGTCTTAAGACCCCGTCACACTATGATGTCTTAGACAACTTATGCCAACTTGTGATAATTTTTAGACATCTACGTTGAATATGGAATTGAAGAAATCAATTAGAAGCTTCTTTATATGTACATACTGTAATTCTAACAAATTGATGAAATAAACAACTTTCATTAGTAATTTAGACATAAAAAATCATAAGTTGGCAGAAGTTGTCTAGTGACTGGGTCTTTGTCGCAGTAAAAGGTGCTTCTATGTGTACATAAGAACTGTAGACTGCATAAAGCATAAAATGTAAAACTCTTCTGTAGTACTGGGAATACCTGTGAAAAACAGTGAAGTATTTTCAGCTATTTGTGGAATATAAAATGGTTCTGAATAATTAAAAAAAAAATTTCATCTGATAACTAAAATGTTTGATTCCTGAACAGCACTGAATTATAACAATAAACAAATATTTCATGTATAAGTATTCACATTATTTGTGATTTTCCTTGCCAAGTCTTCTTCTTGATTAAACTGCAATGGAAATATGTATTTTTGGTAGGTGATTTTAGGCCATTTTCATCAGTGATTGTTGCATGCTGATAGACATTGGGTCTTAATTCCAACGGATTATTTGAGTGTTGAATGGTCCAACATTTGAGTAATTTCTTTTTTTAATTCTGTCTATCATTAATGCCATCTGTTAGAAATGTTCTTCCCAAGACTTGAAATGAACAGAGAGAAAAGTGGGTGTGGCAGAAAAAAAGCCAATTCTTTGCTTTGATCTCTTTAAATCTGTATATGTACTTTATTTATTTATTTATTTATTTATTTATTTATTTATTTATTTATTTATTTATTTAATATATACATTTCTATTTAAACAATAAACTATTTTTATAACCCTTAATGAAAAAGTTTTGACTACTATTAAAAAAACAATAACATATCTTAATTGCAGCAACATGTTTTTGTTATGTGTGTGATTACTGGACAAGAATATTGATGAAGTTTTTCTATGAATCTGTTTCAATGGTTTCTTCTTGACAGAGGATCAGATGCATCAAGGTGTAAAACTGCACTAAAAAGCATACTACACACTGTGAGAAAAAAAAGTTATCGTTATACATGACAGAAGAGTTTCATTTTTTGAGTAGTGATCATGCTAACTGGTCATTTTATTGGAGTCCTATAAAGCCATATGTTCATAGAATAAAAAAAAAGTACAATAAATATAATAATATGATGTCAATTTCTTCCATTCTATCCATTATCTTTTATGTGTTCGTTCCTTTCAGGTTCACAGGAGTCACTGGTGCCCATATCAAGCAGTCACTGTGCCAGAGGCTGGGTACACTCTGGACAGGCCACAAGTCCATCCTATCAGGTCAGTGTTTTTATTTATTTATTTTTTGTCTAAAGAAGTACCAAAACCATTTTGAAAAAAAAAAAGTTATTCTAATTGTGCAGATGGAATTTTGATTAATTTCAGAGAAAAAATAAAGTCCATTGATGTGTGCAGGATTTTTAATAAAATGATTCTATGGAATCTGAAGGCTATGCTTCATTCACAGGGGGCCTGGGTTCTCCCTTAGAGAAAGCAAACCGCTCCAGTGAGAGCTGGAGATCACAAACTGATGAAGCCAATGGGACCACATCATCCACAAAAAGCAGAGATGCCATCCTAAGGTCACCAACATGTATCCCTTCAACACTTTGGCTGCACCTAGAAACTCTGTCCACAAAAATTATGAACAGAATCGGTGACAAAGGGCAGCCTTGGCAGAGTCCAACTCTCACCGGAAATGAGTCTGACTTACTACCGGCAATGCGGACTAAGCTCTGGCATTGGTCATACAGGGACCTAACAGCCTGCTTCAACAGACCTGTTACCCCATACTTTCAGAGTACCCCCCACAGGAGTCCCCGAGGGACATGGTTGAACGCCTTCTCCAAGTCCACAAAACACATGTAGACTGATTGAGCGAACTCCCATGCACCCTCCAGGACCCTGCTAAGGGTGTAGAGCTGGTCCACAGTTTCATGACCAGGACGAAAACCACACTGCTCTTCCTGAATCCGAGATTCAACTGTCCGACGAACCCTCCTTACCAGGGAGGCTTAGAAGTGTGATCACCCATAGCTTGAACACACTCTGCTGTCACCCCTTTTAAACAGGGGGACCACCACCCTGGTCTGCCAATCCAGGGAACTGCCCCAATGTCCGCTCGATATTGTAGAGTCACGTCAACCAACACAACTCCACATCATCCAGAGCCTTAAGGAACCCAGGGCAAATCTCAACCACCGCTGGTGCCTTGCCACCGAGGAGCTTTTGACCACCTCGGCACAAGAGACTGGAGAGTCCATCCCAGGGTCCTCAGGCCTTCCTCATGGGAATGCCTATTGGTGGGATTCAGGTGGTCTTTGAAGCATTCTGCCCACCAACCCACAACGTCCCGAAATTAGGTCAGCAGCACACCATCTCCACCATAAACAGTGTTGTTGGCGAACCGCCCACCCCGCCACCCCGAGACACCAGATGGCAGACCAGAATTGCCTCGAAGCCATACAGAAGTCTTTTTCCATGATCTTTCTGAACTCCTCCCATGCCTGAGCTTTTGCCTCATCGACCACCTGAGCCGCAATCGGTTTGTGCTGCTGATACCTATTGGCTTCTTCCGGAGTCCCACAGACCAAAAAGACCAATAGGACTCCTTCTTCAGCCTTACAGCATCCCTCACCATCGGTGTCCACCAGTGGGTTCAAGGGTTGCCACCACGACAGGCACTGACAAACTTACGGCCAAAGCTCATGTAAGCCGCATCCACAATAGAGGCAAGGAACACAGCCCACTCAGACTATACTGTATGTCCCCTACCTCCCGCAGAATGTGTTCAAAGTTCTCCTGGAGGTGTGAGTTGAAGCTTTGTCTGACAGGAGACTCCACCAGACATTCCCAGCAGACCCTCACTATAGCTTTGGGTTTGCCACGTCTGACCGCATCCTCTAGTGGTCAGTTGACAGCTCCACCCCCACTTCACCCGAGTGTCCAAGACTTGTGGCCACAGGTCACGTAAAATAACAACAAAGTTGATCATCAAACTACAGCCTAGGGTGTCCTCATGCCAAGATAACATTTGGACACTCGTATGCTTGAACATGGTGTTCGTTATGGAAAATCCATGACAAGCACAGAAGTCCAGAAGTCCAGTAACAAAACACCACTCAGGTTCAGATCAGGGGAGCCAACCATGCCCCTCCAGGTCTCATTGTCATTACTCACATGAGCATTGAAGTCCCCCAGCAGAACGAGGGAGTCCCACTTAGGAGCACTCTCCAGCACCCCCTCCAAGGACTTCAAAAAGGGTGGTTAATTTGAACTGCTATTGGGCACATAGGCACATAAAACAGTCAGGACCTGTCCCCCCACATGCAGCAGGAGGGAGGCTACCCTCTCATTCACCGGGGTCACCTCCAACATACAGGCACCTAGATGGGGGGCAATAAGAATGCCCACTCCTGCTCAGCGCCTCTCAGCATGGGCAACTCCAGAGTGGAAGAGCGTCCAACTCCTCTTGAGGAGACTGGTTCCAGAGCCAGAGCAGTGCGTTGAAATGAGTCCAATTATATCTAGTCGGAACCTCTCAACCTCACACACCAGCTCAGGCTCCTTCCCCACCAGAAAGGTGACATTCCATGTCTCTAGAGGCAGCTTTTGTAGCAGAGGATCAGACCGCCAATGTTCTTGCCTTCAACCACTGCCCAACACACAATGCACCCGACCCCTATGGCCCCTCCCACAGGTGGTGAGCCCATGGAAAGGGGGACCCATGTCTCTTCTTTGGGCTGCGCTTGACCAGGCTCCATGGGCAAAAGCCCGGCCACCAGGCGCTCGCCAACATGCCCCACCTCCAGGCCTGTCTCCAGAGTGGGATCCCAATGACCTGCGTCTGGGCAAGGGAACACTGATTCCATTTTTGGCACTCATCATAGGGGTCTTTGAGCTGCACTTTGTCTGATCCCTCACGTGGGACCTGTTTGCCTAGGGTGACCCTACCAGGGGCATAAAGCCCCTAACATCATTGTTCCTAGGACCATTGGGACACTCAAACCTCTCCACCACGATGAGGTGGCAGCCCAGCGAAAGGAATATTACTTTGTTACACATTTATTTTTAACACAGTGGGGGGTTATAGTAACTTTGGTCATTTTTATATAGACCTTTGCCTAAATTTGGGCACTGCTTTAGATCCAGGACTACACTTTCTCAACTTTTCACAAACACATTTACTTGTTTCTTTGGCAGATGATACAGTACATGTGAGACATTGAGATCCCAATAACAAGTGGTCTTGTCAAGTAAAATCTATATTTGTGTCTAAAGAACAAATTGTTTCGAACCCATCAACTGTTCCACAGTGTCAATAGCTGTTTGAAGAGTGTTTTTTCATTGTAGTTCCCAGGCAATGGCTTTGTAAAATGCACAGCATAAATCTTTCAACCAACTCCTCTCTTTATATTGATAAAAATCAACCCCTTTTTTGTGTCAGGATCCTAGTGTTTTTGTCTTTGTTGTAGTTTTGTTTATTTCCTTTTTTATTTCTTGTGTTCTTATTTAGGATTTTTGTAATCATCGTACTATCAGTGGATCATTGTACTTTGCATTATATCTCTTTGGATTAAGGTTTTTGTTTCATTGATCCATATTCCTGTCTGGAAGTTCCAGACTCCTCACTACCACCCCCACCCCCCATTCCCCTATTTGTACATGTGTGTTTCTCCTTCAGTTTATAAGTTTTTGCTGCATTGCAATAAGCTTTTCATTTTTGGTTTATTAAAGAGTTTCAAATTTATCCTCCTGGTAGTTGTGTAGTCTGCACTTTGGGTCCTGCCAAACCATCCATCCTCACATTTCACTTTTTTTTGGCAATAAGCATGACCAAGGTCAATGCGACACATGGTTACTTATAGTAGATAAAACTCCATGATTATTAAAAGCACAGATGGCAGCACATGCAACCTTGGTGGTGCCTGTTGCAATTTTGTCTAAAATTTCACAACTTTAATATATAATGATGTAAAATTGACAGCTGGTATGGAAATAAGAAAAAAAAAAGAAAAATAAAAGAGTTTGTACCCCAACCACATAATACAAATTGAAAGCATCCAAATTTTATTTCAATTGGATTTGTAAAATCATGTTTAGATGAGAGATTAAATCCTGCACAGGAGATTGTTTTCATTCTCAGGTTTGAATATTTAGATACAAAGATAGTTTGCCACACATGACACACGTGTTATTTTTCTCCCCATCCCTCACCACATACCTCATACCTCCACCCTCTTCATTTCCAACTCCACTCATGTAGGGTCTCTTTGGGCACAGTTGTGCTATAAGAGCAACAATTCTACATCTCTATTTGCCATAACTACCTGGGCCCCATTTTTTTTTATTGTACATTGTATACATATTCATAACATTATCATGCCATTTGGGGTGGGCACTCTATGGCTATGGGTGGTGGTACAACTCTCGCTTCCAGTGACTGTGCCAACTCCCAAGAGCTGCATGTAGACACTTAGGGTTTTGGGTTAGAGAAGTGGTGGAGGGGAAACTGTCACCATGCCACTGCCTCTTCTTTTTTCTCCAATTTTAATTGCTCAATAGAACAACATGCATCAACAGTAAATTTGGGGGTGGTGGTGGTGGTGTGTCGGGGCCCCCCCCACCCCCGCCCGGTTCCCTGACTGCCAATTGGGGAGGGGGACTGGAGGAAGGGCAGGCCACTGGGTGTGGTCCTGGGCTGCGGGTGGGCTCGGGGCTTGGAGGGTTGCGGGGGAAGGGGCGGGCGCTCCGTCCTCCCTGGTGCTGTTGGGACTTCTGGAATGCGGCTCCTAGTTGTTATGGATGGCCCACTGGCCTGGGTGGCTGCCGGGGTCCGGTGGATGGTTGGCTGGGGGTGTGCACTTGGTCATTGGCGGAATGAGGGTTGGTCGTGGACGTGGCTTGTCTGCGGTGGGGGACTGGCCAGGCGGCCTGGTGAGGCCCGGGCCAGGCTGTCTGCTCCTCTCCACCCCAGAATGAATGGGTCTACCCCTGGGTTCGGGTGTGTGCTGCCTCCTGTAGGGGGTGGATGCATGTCCTGTACCTGAGGGGTAAAGAGTGTGTATCGGGGGTATGAATGGAATGTGGCATCCATTTTGTATGTCTTCGAATGAGTGGGTGTGAGGATGAGTGTGGGACGGTGCGATTGGGTATGTGTATGTTTGGGCATTTGTCAGGGTGGGATGTGGGCTGCCCCCCTGGGCTGCACCCCCCCCGGGCTGCACCCCCCCCCCCCCGCTAGTTTGTCTGAGGGTCCACTGCTATACTGTCCCCTGGTGGGGTGTGTCATTGCCTGCAGGCGTTCTGGTGGCTCTCGGGGTCTGGGGCTGGGCGCTGGGGCATGTCCTGGCCCAAGATGGAGGTAACACTGGTTCTCTGAAAACTGAAAGGGGTACTTTAAACCTCTGATGTGTTTTTTATTGGAAAAAACGCTGGTTTAAAGGAAGTGATTACAACTGATCAGAAATTATTAAATAAGTGTGTATCTGAAATTTAGTTAATCATCACAAAATCAATCACAAAATTTTGCCTTGTATTGCATTTTCTTATTGAAATGTAGAAGCAACAATAAGATTGGATTTACAAACATACAGACTGTCCCAAGTCAAGACTATTTAACATTAGTAAGGAATACATGTGCCCTTTAGGTCCTCCTACTCTCTTACATTATTATTTTTTATTAATTCTTGTTGTGCGGTCTCATGTAAATATTGATTTTTTAAATTAATTGCAGTTAAGAAAGTACAATTCAGTCATTTGCCGAGTACGAAGTGATGATGTGAAGCATTAGTTTTACAGACCAGTAATCACATCATTTGTTTCCTCATGAAGCCACTCTGCCAAACTGTTGTAGTAAATGTCATTTTGTCCTGAAGCGTTCTGAACTTCACCCTCAATAAACGGATTAAATCGTATCATTCCAATACAAGCTTGTTTTAGGAAAACGGGGCTCACTGACATAATTTTGCTCCCATTGTTTACTTTGTGATATACTTATACTTGTCAGCTTTTGTTATAATTCATGTCATGCTGTCACCAGTGGGTTAGAGACTTTGGCACAAAGTGATGTTAGCACAAAGTCTTAGGAAACCAGATAAAAACCAATTAGTTGTAAGATATGTGAAAACTTTACTAAATGAATGTTTATAGTGTAATTTTCTGAAAAGTACAATACAAAAGTGAATTTAGGAATTAAAGGCTGCATGTTGTTTTTGTTATATTTTGTTTATTTATTTATTTTGAGATGTTGAAAAATAAATGGAATCGGGGTCAGTGGAAGGTGTTGTATTCAATAAATGGGCTTTCATGTGATAAATTGAATGTTATTCATATATGAGTGCACACTGTTTTTTGGTTATTCTGGGGAGAAGTTGCTTCTTTTTGCCCAGGGACCCCTTTTCCTTTTAACTGCGAAGCAGTTCAGAAGCGATTTAGGACCATGAGTGTCTGTGCGTCTGTGAGGGGGGTCTGAGTTGGGGTGCACGGATGATGGTGAGGGACTCTCTACAGACCTTGATACAATTACTGTGCCTTCCTCTCTCCTTCCGCACCACTTCTGGCAATGCTTTTGCTGCGCCACTGGGAATAGAAAGGCCCGGCTATCTGGCAGAAGATTTGGTCAGTCAGGCATCAAATGCAGGGCCCTCTTCTCACACTCTGTGCTAGGGTTGGACACTCCGGGGGACCTGCATTGTGCATTTTCACACACTTCTCTCAGAGGAGCTCCAGAAATCCTTTGCCTTTGGACAGAAAGTGGGAAAAGAGAGGTTGAAACACAAATGGAGGAAGAGTGACAGGGGAAACTGGGATAGGAAACAGACCAAGAGTGAGAAATATGGAGGGAGAAGAATGAAAAGAAGGAAGTGAAATAGGGCCAGAGGCTGGACAAAAAAGCATCAAGGCTGCAGGCAGCAGTGGGGAGACAAACTGATCAGATTCAAACTATCTTTTTTTTTATTTTGTCCTTTTTTGTTTTGTTTCCGCTTTCTCTCTGTTATACTTTTGTATTACCTTTCTCTAAAAAGTATAAAAACCTTTATTTGGGGTTTTGAGAGTTGACCCTCTGTGGGTGTGTGACAGGAATGGCCATGAGCTATAGGGCTCAGGGTCAGGGTGGAAGCGGGGACTATATTTCTGTTCATGGTTCCAGGGAAGGATACTTGTTCAAAAACGAATGTCACACAAGATTTTTTTTAAAACAAAGACTGTGTTTATGAAAGGTGTAAACCCTCCAGCCACAAACTTCCCTCACCAGGGCCAGGAGACCCTCTCATTTCCCTCAACTATCTCCACAGAAAATGTGATTGTTTTTTCTGATCAGCTCAAAGTGTCTTTATGGCACGGGGCAAAAGGTCAGCTAATATTTGTCTGTGAGCAATGGAGCAAGGAAAAAGAAAGAAAGCAGAACCAATGAAGTGGAATGCATAGCCACAAGGAAGCAAATGGACTGTGTTACATCCTAACAAATATCTCAATTTTGCTTATGCAAATGCCTATTTTATTTATTTAATTGTTTATATAATGATCCCAATTAGTCTTTGCTGTAGTAAAGGATATTTTTTCCTAGGGTCCTTATCTTCATGCTTTACAGCACAGAGAATTTTCAATAGTAACTTTTTGAATATCTTTGACAAGCCAATGGTGCAAAACTTGTTAAATGTGTTTAATTATCATGTTGCTTGCCAAGGTCTCTGTTATTATGAATGCTCTTTTTTATCAACTTGACTAAAACTTATGTTGGGGTCAATGCACAAGCCAATTAAATAAGTTAATGATAAAAAATAATTTGACTTTTTAATATTGTGTTTCTGGCTAAGGAATAGTGGTCTGTATTGGGAAGATATCTGACAATTTAAGACAAGACCATGCTGTATGTATCTGTGTAGGTAAAAAATAAATAATTAATGAGTCACAGATAAAAAAGCAACAAGCAATAAAGTTTATCCATTTGCACATTAATTATAGTGTATTCAATTTCATTAATGTAGTGTATTCAATTGAATATATGTTGAAAGGATTTGCAAATCATCATATTCTGTATATATGTGTTTTACACAATGTCCCAATTTCATTATATTTAGTGTTGCGCACACACACACACACACACACACACACACACACACACACACACACACACACACAC
>NW_013952514.1:1293379-1299996 GCF_001266775.1 Austrofundulus limnaeus | reverse complement strand
TATATATATATATACATACATATATATATCAACAATTTTACAATTTCCATTTCAGTTTTTACTCGATTTAAAAAAAAAAAAGATGTGCCATAAAAACAAACAAACCAAAACTTTAGCATTATCAGTGTTATTTGTGCCAGACAAAGCAAGTATCTGCCAATAACATGCACATCCCTAAAAGTATTATAAAGTTAAACATAACACACAAGATAGAATATGAATATATTTTTGTTCAGCATCTTCGTGCAAAACAGGGAAGAGAGATTACCAGCCATCTTTATTGCAGTGTTAAGGCCCAGGTAATGCCTTAGAATAATGCATGATAAGGCAAACACAGGCATCTCTTTCAAAATATTCAAATGTGGGCAGTGGAGGGGAAAATGAAGGAATGGGTGAAATGACTTCCCTCGTTCTCTACTCTTTCATTATTTTCCCATCACCACTTATTTTCCTTTTTATTTTATTTTTCAAAGTGACCCCAACAGAGACAAAACTAGCAATGAGGTATTAAACATGCTTTATTTTAGCTATATGAAGCATATTTGTTCTTAAGGCTCAAAGGACCAATGAGACAGAAGTGAATTAAAGTTATCTTGGCTTAATTTTTACATAATTACTGACAGAAGCCCATGAAATTATGCTAACAAGCACCTTAACAAAACATTAGTTGCAAAGTCATGTTAAGTAAACTTTATTGTCCTCAAGGGGCAATTTGTTGTGCAGACAGCAGTGAAAAAAGATGAGAAAAGAAAAACACACGTACAATGCACACACAAAAAAAATAATAACTAAAAAAACATACATATATTCCATTTTAGCACTTACAAAACAGACCTGGAATTGATCAGGCCAACTGCAGCTGGAACAAAATATTTTTTTTCAGTCTGTTTGTCTTACATTATGGCAGTTTGTATCTCTGTTCTGAAGTTAAGAGGGAGAATTCTCCCCACAAAGGGTGGGGAAGGAAATTTTCTAACTGATCAATTGAATATTGATGCTGTTTTGTATTTTCTTTCTTTCTGATCGTTTCAGTCTTTAAGTTAAAGCAGACAAAGAGTTGGTGTGTGTCTTATCATGTGTTCTTTCTTTTAGCCTGAACAAAATTGAGTTATGTTCTACGTCTGACATAAAAAAGGTAACACCTCCAGAGGTGTAACCAGGAAGAGATGAATATTATAAGCTCAATTCATTATTATAGTAGAAAGAAGTTAGTGTGGCAGTCTCTGTCTTACACTGAGGCCTGTGTGCTGTACTGTGAACCTGATTGGAGTCAGAAGATTGAAAATAAAGTTTTTAAGAAGAAATCCAGTTGAATTCCTGTTTATTCTGACATACCATTTTGAACAACGCATAATCTTTCTACAATTTGATGGCCTCTGATTGTGATGGATGATCTTGAATAAGCAGAGAACTTTGGATTTTATTTTTGTCTGTTGAAGAATCTGAGAAGATTTTGAAATACCAACTACTGAGAGTGAGTACAGAAAAGCTTCAAGATGCCTCCTTTATTTTCCAAAGAGGATTTCTTGCCAGCTTCTCCAAAAGGTGACAGTGTTGGAGCTCAAGATTCATCGTCTAGAAGAGATGAATGCTTTGGAGAACTCAACWTGTGTTAAAATGGGTGAGAAGGCTGAGAGGAGAGATCAACATGGAGAGGAGATGGAAGCTGCTTCTGGGGGTGAAGATGTGTGGAACTCTCTTGGTGCCAGACCAAAAAAAGTCTCAGGAAGGATTCAGCTCTTAGATGACAACGAATGGCCAGAATTACAGAGAAATTCTTTTTCTCCTCCAGCAACGAGAAGAATGCAGTGACAGGCTGGAATCAAAACAACTAATAACGGCCAGAGAAATTAAGAAACATCAGTGTTTCTTCAAAACAGATGCACACCACTGGAAGAAACTGGTGAGTCTGAACAAAGTTCATTTTCTGACCTCAGAGAGGGACTTGAGACCTGATTCAGCTCAAAGTCAAAACAAAACCAAAGAGAGACTTTCAAGAATCAAGAAATGCTGATCATTACAGATAAAATGGTGAATGAGATCAGAGGCTTCTGGAACAAGAAAAAAAAAGTTCTGAGTTTTGCTGATGAAGTGTCTGACCTCGCAAAGAAGGTTCTGCAAATAACAACTGAATTTCCAACTCTGAAAACGCTTATCATTCATACAGGAAGTGATGAAGTTATGAACCGACAATCAGAAATCCTGAAGAAGGATTTCATTCAGTTGCTGAATGCAATTAAAAATCTCAACATGGATGTGTTCCTCAGTGGACCAATTCCTACAGCCCGAGGAGGTGCTGAAAGATTTAGTAGACTTCTTGCCCTTAATGGCTTTTTTGAAAAAAGCGCTGTGCTGACCACTCTGTGAGACATGTGGATAGTTTTGATCTCTTTTGGGAGAGACAACATCTGTTTAGGTCTGATTGGAGTCAGAATATTGAGAATAAAATTTTAAGAAGAAGTCCAGTTGGATTCTTGTTTATTCGGACATACCATTTTGAACAACACATGATTTTCTTGCAGTGTCTTGAATCAGCCAAAATGATAGCCTTCTTTAAAGACCTGGAATTATAGACCTCACTCAGGTCATTTAGAGACATGCCAGAAATTTTACAACAAATATTGACAATATTTTGCAAGCAATTCTTATTTTTGGTGGAAAGTGCCAACAAATAAAAGTAAAAGTGAGAACTGATTCAATAAAAGCAAAATAAAACATCCTCATAAAAACAGGGTTGACATTAAAATAACAAAGCTTGCAATAAAAGTACACCCATTGGTGTGCTTTCTTTACCACACAATCCACCTGTGACTGAAAACTCAATTTTTCATCATTAACTACTCTCAAACATTTATACTTTGGCACAAGCTCCACTGTTTGGTCATTAATTACCACTGGAGAGATTGGTGTGGTAATCCTCCTAAAGTTTAGGCAAATTTCCTCAGTTTTAGTCACATTAATACTTAAAAAAAGATTATTGGAACCAGATCATTTACAACTAAGCCATGCTCAGGGATTTCCCTGCTGAAAAGTGACACAATGACAGAATCATCAGCAAATTTAATAATGTGATGTCCACTATGATGGCTCTGGCAGTCATTGGAATATAAAACAAATAACGGTGAGAGAACACGGTCCTGAGGGGACCCTGTAGAAGAGAATGGGGGCTCAGATAAAACACCATTCACTCTGGCTCGTTGTCTCTTAAAGTTATGTATTATTTTAAACAGCTTTTTTTTCATCAGTGCCCCCTATTGTATCATTTTTTTTATTCTGATTTAACTTGTAGTATTGTACAGTAAGATAAGAGTACGGTAGAGTCCATTATCAAGGCTTAGACTGAACAATTGGTCTGTTTGGTCAGGTTGTTCTGCAGGAAAATTTAATCTGTTTATCACTGATTTTTAATGCATCACACTTACTATTTTATTTTGAGATTAACTAGGATGTATTTTGCGTAATTATGTCTTTTTATGATTAAACAGTGAGTGATATGTCATGGTTAAGTCAGAGTGTACTCCCCTTGATGCATTAGTTAATACATGATTTAATCACGCACAACATATAACTTTTGTTCCCACTAGTAATTAGAACTTTTGTTATGGAGCCCAGCTCTTCCATAGGGAGTTCTGCCCCAGATCTGATGTGATGCTGGAAAAAGTGGCTGAGCTAAAGAAAAAGGTGTTTTAATGTGCTTGCTTCCTGAATTTGGAGCCGTTTGCAGAAAAAAAATGTCTGTAGATGGCCCATCCAGTTGGTTTGTGTGTGTTCCTTGCTTATGCAAAACATTCAAGTCTTAATTATGTATTTGTTCTCTTGTCCTCTACACATATTGGAGTAACTGAACTGTTTTTCAACTCCATAGAGGTGATCTGACATTTTCTGTTGTGGCTACTGAACTGTGGAACCAATTGCTGCCCCTTTACATCAGACAGGCTTCAATTTTTGGTGTTTTTAAATCTCATCTTCAAACACATTTGTTTTCAAAAGCCTTTAATTCAGCATGAGAGTTGACTTTTCCAATTTTATTGTTTATCTATCTATCCATCCAACCATCCATCCAACCATATTCTTACACTTATCTGGGGTCGGGTCACGGGGGTAGAGCAGGCCAAACAGAGAGACCCAGACTTCCCTGTCTCCAGCCACTTGGGACAGCTCCTCCGGGGGAATCCCAAGCAATCCTAGGCCAGTCGAGAAACATGGTCGCTCCAGCGTGTCCTGGGTCTTCCTCTGGGTCTCCTCCTAGTGGGATGTGTCCAGAAAAACCTCACTAGGGAGGCATCCAAGAGGCATCTTAACCAGATGCCTGAGCCACCTCAACTGGCTCTTCTCGATGTGGAGGAGCAGCAGCTCTACTCTGAGTCCCTCTCAGATGACTGAGCTTCTCACCCCATAAGTGAGAGCCCAGACACCCTACAGAGAAAACTCATTTTGACCATTTGTATCTGTGATCTTGTTCTTTCGGTCACTACCCAAAGCTCACGACCATAAATGAGGGTAGGAACGTAGATCAAAAGATCGGTACAGTGCCCGCATTACTGCAGACGCAGCACCAATCCACCTATCAATCTCCCACTCTATCCTTCCCTCCTTCGTGAACAAGATTGTGAGATACTTAAACTCCTCCACTTGGGGCAGGACCTCTTCCCCAACTTGGAGGAGGCCCTCCAAGGCTCAAGACCATGGTCTCGGATTTGGAGGCATTGATCCTCATCCCAGCTGCTTCACACTCAGCTGTGAGCTGCAAGCTCCTATTGGTTTCACACATTCTGTTTATTTTCTGTAACACACTCATCTCATGAACCACTGTAAAAGTTTTAATGACCCAGTGAGGAAATAATCAGTGGATGTACATCTACAACTACTTAGAAATCAACTCAAATCAAGGTGGTTTTGATAAGTGACATTAAAAACACAAACATAAGAATATTTCAATCCATTATAAATTTTGTGCTAAAGTCTGGTGTGGTTGTAGCTGAGTCATTCACAACACTATGTGCTACACATTGTGCAAAGCATTATTTATTGTAGTTGATCATATTTGTCTATGAGCTAATAATCTTGTGAACCACAAGACATTTTAAAAGGAAGGTATTATGCATTTTCCAGACGCATAGCCTGTTGTTATAAAAATGCTGTATATATCAAAAATAAATTTGACTTTGTGTCGTAGCTATACCTACATTCCTAGAAAGCAGCCTCTATCTATTTAAGAACATCCTACCATTTCAGACGTGAGCATTGAACATTTTGAAAATACCTTTTGTTAGTCTGGTAAAGCCATTTGGAGGAGGCACATGGCAGGGTGCTCTGCGAGGTGGGAGCTGAGCTGCAGACTGGGAGGAGCTTTGGAGAAATAGGCAGTGCTATGTATAATCAAGGGGTTTTACTACCAGAGGGTATTCTCAAACATGTATGAATGAGCTTAAAGCAACTCTCTATGTATGTTTTTTTTGTTTGTTTTTTGCTCAAGCTGGAAAACGTTGCAACATAATATAAAACTCAACGAATTCATCCCTTCTCTTCATAAATTAATCTTAGTTTAACACTTTGATATTAAAATGGGAATTTGAATACAAATAAAAACTCCACTTCTTTATTGTTATTCTAATTGGACAAAGTAAGTATTAAATTAAAAAAAAATAAAATAAAATAAAACAATGCTCATCTGACTCATTTTTTTTGTACCAAAGTAACAACAACTGATGGAAAAGACTAAGTTTATTCTGTTAGGAAGAATTCATTCAAGGACTCAGAGAAAAAAATATATATATATAAAACCATAGATCTGCCTTGTTGAAAAAGCATGTCATGCCCATAGCTGCCACAGCTACTTCTGCATTACCTGCTTGCTTTTTATGCAGAACTTCAAAAATAAAAGGCACAAAAAGCAGATGCATGTTAAACAGGTATTAATATTGTATAGTTCTAATATGTCCAGGTGGAAGAAAATATTCAAATGCATCCATTCTCTCTTGTTCTGGTTTGGAGTGATTGAAGGAACTTGTGATTGGGTTTCCACATTGCACTCCCATCTGCACATGCCAGCCCTTATCTGCCTTGATATTAACATGGCTCTTTCATTAAAAACTCAACCCATTTTATGGTTTAGGGGTAAAATAAGATGCAGAATGAGACAATAAAGTGCATTTGTGTTTTAGCGGTTGCATTATGAATAAATGATTGTAAGTGCCTTGCTAGGCTGCATTCTTTTCAGGAAGATAATCACTGCCTGTAACACATTCTATGCCTCTCAGCACACCTATGCTCAATGTGCTCTTTCTATTATGTTGATGAATACTGAAAGAAGTCCATGACCATCTCAAGTAAAAACAAATAGAAATTGTGACAATAGATGGAATTGGACATTTTAGCATAATTTTTCATTTCTGAATATTCTTTTTTATATTGACTCTCTTTTGTTTTAATGAAGAAAACAATGCACAGTAGCAAAAGCACATTTTAGTGGGTGCTTCAGGTACCTGTTCAAGACTGCTTTAGATCTTATGTCAGAACAAAATTAGAGAAGAAGAAGAAGAAGAAGAAGAAGAAGAAGAAGAAGAAGAAGAAGAAGAAGAAGAAGAAGAAGAAGAAGAAGAAGAAGAAGAAGAAGA
>NW_013952514.1:1291875-1293284 GCF_001266775.1 Austrofundulus limnaeus | reverse complement strand
AGAAGAAGAAGAAGAAGAAGAAGAAGAAGAAGAAGAAGAAGAAGAAGAAGAAGAAGAAGATTTTTTTTAACAAAACGTTTATTTACAATAATTTAACAATAAAACTGTACATAATCAGGTCAATAAAAAAACCAAATAAAAATAATAAATATTTACATTAGCAGCTTGTTAAAATTTAGTTCTCCCTGATCAGAAATAGTGCACAGTACATCTCTAAAACCCCAAAGCTTCACAAAAGCTCTCATATTCCCAGTGGCTCTGTGGAAGCAAAACTCCAGCCTCACCCTAGCTTTGATGTTGCACTTCCACAGAGCCACGGCATCAAGATGAGGACCAGTCTGGAGTCTGTCTCTTCGAGATAAATAAATCGCCATTTTGGCTTCAGCAATTAAAAAATATAAAATCTGGCACTTTGGCTTGTTGGCCTTGTTAAAACGCAGTCCATAAATAAACAAAGAACTGGTAAAAACAATGCCAAAACAGCTAAAAACACTCATCATTAAACTAAAAAATGTCATCAGTCTCTTACAATCAATAAAAACATGAAAAACACTCTCAGACAGACCACAGAAAGGACACTCATTTAAAACCCCTGGACTAAAAACCGATAAAAATGAGTTAGTAGCAATGGCGCCGTGTAAAATCCTCCATTGGAGGTCGCCAGWCCGTTTTTTTATCGGCAGTTTGTAAAACGTCCTCCATTGAGGGGTTTGTCCTCTCAGGCGGTCCGCCCACACACTCTCTTTTCTGTTTCGTAGAGTTCTTTCATTCAGGACTTTGACAAGGTTCTTGTATAGTACTTTTGAGCCTGTACTTTGGAGGCTCAGTTGTGAGTCACTGCTGGCTAGCAGGGGACCGCTGTCTTGTGTAAAGCCAGTGGTCAGTGTCATATCAGGGACCGGGTCTGTTGGGTCCGGCGAAACCTTTMGTTCTTTAAGGAGATGTAGGAGACGCCTCTCCCCGGCCGTCATCATCTCCCTCAAACGGTCCAAGAAGCGCTGCACAAGTCTACTGGACCGGACCCCCAGCAGAGTAGCAATGGCCTGGGCGTTGGATAAATCCGGTCCAGCTGCCTCCACCAGATGTTTTATGGTCGTCATCTTGGACCTGCACAGCGCCTCCGACAGCCCTAGTATGGCGCCGCGACACACATCCAGTCTGGACCCACAGACGAAAGGCTCTTCTAAAAACCAATGCAGAGAATCATGTGTTTTTGCTCTTTCCAATTTAAAAAGAGCACAGGATTTAAAAACACTCTGATAAAACTGAGGCAACCCTTTTAACTTTAAAAAGCTAAAATCAGTTAAAAACAAAGCAGCATCCAGCCCTAGAAAATTTACACGTCTGAGGAGACAGCTGGCCACATCTTTCCACACAGGAGATCCTGTCAGGTATTGTTGTAGAAAGCG
>NW_013952514.1:1274706-1286111 GCF_001266775.1 Austrofundulus limnaeus | reverse complement strand
ATATGAATGTTAATGATGCAATTGTTACAGAGTTATTTTTTTCTTGAATTACATTATTTTTTTGCTATTTTTCACCACTTTCTATAGATGATCTTCCACACTTTTTTTAAATCACAGCTGGACCACTGAGAAGCTGTGAACAAAGACCTGTGTTACAAGACATTTGAATGTTTTCACTCATATCCTGGACTGTGTAATGGACAGACACGCATGCCGAGTTACGGAACATAACCAGTGGACAAGGAGCCAACACCTAGATTTACAAGACACATCGGTTTCCCAGTTTGGGGAGTCTGCACATGATGCTGCAGTGTTTCAGTCTCTGGTCAGTTGCCTAGGGAACACCTGCAGATAGCTGGTTAACTAAGTGCAGTGAAGATGCTCCGTTGTGCCAATCAATTATGGATGAGCAGAGAGAAATTTGACATGTTAAACCTCTTAGAGAGGCTGAAGAGGAGTAACACCAACAGAGAACGAAGAGCCAGACTAAGAAAGTAAAATTCTGTACAGACTCATTTAAAGGTTATTATTGTGGCTGCAGTTTATTGCTATCATTCATTACTACTATATTTTACATATTAGAAATGCTTATCATTTGCAGTGATAATTTTGTGATTTGCACAATTTATTTGGATGCCTGCCGTTTAAAAACAATAAACCCAATAAATAGCATAAAAATACTCTCATTTGTGTAACTGAAATGCTATCCTGCATTTAATTATTGTGTATAGTAAATTATATCTTAATAACTAAATTGAAAATAAGAGTTTAGATTACAGGTGACAAGAAATATCGCAAGTAAAGCAAATGGAATACAAATGTGCTAGGCTCAGATCACTGTCATATGTATGATATTAATATAAAGGAAATAAATACCTTAAGAGAGAGAGAAAGACAAATAGACACTGGAGAGGTTAGTGATGCCCGGAACCAAATATCAGAATCAGTGCAGAACTAGAGATAAAGAAAGGTACAAGGTGAGAAAATACACAAACTGAGAAAAAGAGCTGCCTGATAGAAATAGAGTATGTTGTGACATCAGCCCCTGCAGCCACACAGTAAATAAAGGCTGTGGTCAGGATTTTTGTATGTTTTTTGGCTTTCAATGGGTTTTGTTTATTGTAAATATGCACATGTATAATAATCTAAGTAAAATAATTGATCATTTGCATATGTGTTCAGTTTATTTCAACATTTTATCATCATTTAATAGTATTATTTGAAGTGCCCACATTTAGTTAACTTCATTTATAAAATTTTGTCATAGTTTATTTTGTCATTTGCAAAGATTAAATTTGTGTTCCTTTGATCTACCAGTTCCTTTGGAAGGGCTACTGAAGTTGCCATGCCTCTCACTGCAAATAGCCCCAGCTGCAACAGATCTAGAGGTCACAGCTTCATTCGGTCCAAGTTACACATCAGCAGAGGGAGAAGTTCAACCTTGTAATTTTATTTCAGATTTTTTTTCCCCTTAGTTAATTTTGAGATAAGAAAAACATATTTATTTTCTTAGATTATTATTTTCTTAGCAGTACTGTTGCCAATTCCATTAGTAATTGAGTATAATGAGTATGCATTTATTGCTACCTCCCCCCCCCCCCCACACACACACACACACACACACTCCCCCCATGTTTCAGAACGTCCTGATCAGTTTTTTATAAGTCCTCCTCTTGTTTCAACCAGTGGGTCAGTTAGTGTTTCAGTTCCTATGTAAGTAACTCAGTATGTTTTGTTAAGTTGACCACATTAATGGGCCCAAAGATGTAGTTTTTAGATCAGTCCCCTCTATCTCTCTCTTGCTGCGTCACACTACAAGAAAATCATGCAGATTTTTGCCCTTCTGACAATCTTAAGGAAGTCCAGATTATCGTGATGGCTCCAAAGATAATCATAGCAGATATTCCTGCCGTGGGTGGTGAGTTAAGAGTGATCTAGTCAGCTCGGAAGGACATCGGGACTGCCCCGACCTCAAATCGCGGATATTCAACATGTTTGATTTTTTTGGCCCCGATATCACAGTGTGTGTGACGTTCACCTGAGCTCTCAGCCTGCTGAATGAAACGTGTAGCCAATCAGAAAACGAGGTGACGTAAACATGGAGGCGATTCCAAATACAGAAGACAAAATACTGTCAGAACTCACCAAAACGTCTGCTGGATGTTAAAAGTCCTATGGAATTGGTTTTTCCTCTGGTAAAAATAGTCTACAAACAATCAACATATTTTCTTCCTCATCACAAATGTTTACTTACTCTGAACTCACGTCTCTCTGGAGGTCACGTGAGATTTTTCCTCTGACATCTGAATTCTTGCGAAATTTCAGGAAGTCTTGCATGATTTCAAATCTGACATCTGAATGTTCATGAATGAAATATCATTTTGTGTGTGGTGTGTTGTCTCTTGCCATGTGACTGTACACCACACACAACCTGGCATATCCATGATTTTTTTATCCTCACGTGTGGGCTCTATCAGTCTTTGAAAATCGTCCAACTGTTTTAAAATATTGCAGCGTGACACAGCCTTTGCGTGAATCCTCACACTGGTCCTTAGCTGGAACAAAACAGGTAAGGGCCTGGTAAGAAGAGGAGTAACATCAAGAATGTTATAATAAAGAACCAGGTATGTACTAAACCTAAAAGGTATGTACTTGGTATTTATACTACACTTTAAATGGTATTTATATTCACAATGACTGGTACACAAACAATACAACAATGAACACACTCTGCTCTCCAAATATTGAGGCAAAATCTCTTGCTTGCAGACATTTTTATCTGCACACAGCGTTAACGGCGATGATCATCTCCTCTGTCTGTATCCCACCAGATGTTAACATTAGCTTAGCTCTCGGAAATCTACATAACATTGTCAACAGACAGCAGCAAATCCACCCTAACATAGTTCACATCATTGCTGGAGATTTTAACCAAGCATGCTTATGGTCCACTCTCCCTAAATTCACACAGTATGTGCAGTGTGCCACCAGAGGAACAGACACACTGGACAGGGTCTACTCCAACCTGAAGCATGCCTACAGAGCAGCCCCTTTCTCACATCTGGCTTTGTCTGACCATCTCTCTCTGTTCCTCATTCCTTCATATACACATCTCAGGTTGAAAGCAAAGCCAGTCAAACCAATGTGTTAAAACCTGGCCGGAGGCTGCTGTCTCCCAGCTGCAGGATTGTTTTGCAAACACTGACTGGAGCTTTTGAACAGCAGGACCTCCAGGGTTTCACTGACTCCACCCTTTCCTGAGTCAGGTGCTGCACAGACAGGGTTGTGGTGGACAAAAAAAAATCATCTGAATGTACCCAAACCAGAAGCCCTGGATGACCAGCAAAGTCCAGGTGCTCCTGAAAGCTTGCAACGCAGTCTTCAGGTCGGGGGCTAGGTCCAGTAGTGTATATATACATATACATTTATAACCATGCATGTTTAACATAAAACAGTATTGTATGTAACTGATTTTAATAATGGTACAAATTATTTCAGGTCACAAATAATTGTTTAATGAATTTATTTTACTCTCAAATAATTATTCTTCAGCTGCGATTGACAGCTGCATATTGATGAAGGCTGATGCCGACAAGCATTAATCAACGGCTTTTACCTTTTTTGTCTGGAAATCTGAAAGAAATCTGAATACACTGGCCAGTCTGAAAATGTGTTATGGGCTGTATTATGCTCAAGCCTTAGCCTACATTACTATCTCTGTCCTTAGTGAGTACATATGTAATTTAATAAATATTATACCATCAAACTGGTCAATACTCCATTAAAAGTTCATAGTTTATCAGTTTAATATCAGTAAATAATATATTTGACAACAGGTAATCAATTCTTTAAAAAATTAACATGAATATTGAAGCTTTTTGAATGTTAGCATAAAAGTTTTACAGTCAAAATCATATTGTTTGGTTAAAATGCATACTATTTACAACTTAGTACATGATACAACTTAGTACATGTTTGATTGCTTTTTGAGATATGTCTATTTTGGAGTTGTTGCCACCACTGGTCCATGTGCATACCCTATACATACCAGTCATGTAAGGACTAGGGCTGGGCAATGTTGACATGAAATAAATCATGATTAATTGTGTCATTTATTTATTGTAATGATTAATTTGATGATTAATGTCAATTGCAATCAGTTACACGGGCTTATAGCTACTGTTATGATCCACAGACTGGTTTTCCTTGCACTACTGTTTATGCTGCTGTTTCAGGTGGTTAAAAAAAGTTTGTAGGGTTAGGGTTAAATCCATGGTTCTTTCCATCATTGGGCTCACATGCATGCCTGATACTGATAAGGTGTCATACACAAAAATATGTCATCATCACATGGTACCAATTGCAGTAATTGCAAAGTGACAAAACATAATTGTTGACAGTTTTTCTGACTGTTAACTTCACACAATACAATTTTGCTCAACCTTAGTGTACCGAGCTGTATTATGTAATTCTACCAAATACTGGATCTATATAAGAAGTCCAACTGTCAGCAGAGGTGATTATGGAAATACTGCCAAATGACAAAATGACCAATTATCTATTCTCGAAAGAAAAGACAACAAAACAAGTTTTGTCCTTTGAAATTTCTTACATAAATGCATACACTTTTCACTCTCCTTATCCCCATTTCATCAGTACATTATTGGCCAACATGCCACAAGTTCCAGCCTTCTATGTGTTGTTCTTGTTTATACCCCTTGTACCTCTCTAGTTAATATAAGTTATGCTGCCATGTCAGCCTTTTTGTTTTTGTCATGATATACATGGTGCACATAGTTTCTTTGTGTGTCTAAATTATGGGTTTCGACTAACTAACTGCAACAAAAATAAAGTGACTTAGGTATCCTGATGAGCAGTTCTTTAAAAAATTTAACTGAAGACAGATAACAATGACTGTTTATGCAAAAAAAAAATAACATCAAAGTTTCAGGAACAAAAGTGAAGAATAAAGTGCAAAAGTACTTACAAGAAAAGCAAAAAAATGAACTGGTCACTGGAGATCAATATTTCATTTGAAGTCCAAGACTACTAGACAGTTTATAGGCAAATGCTGTGCTGGATAAGCATTCTGTGAGAATGTTTGTGGGTTTTTTTCTACAACTACAGGAGGACAAAACATTGTAGGTATTGAGAAGCCTGGGAGCTGCTCGGGGCCTCATGTCACAGATCAAGTTGGTCTGTGCAGCTGTCTTCAACTATTGAGGTCAGCTCAGTTTTCTACCTTGTTGACTTCAGGAATAATGCACAAGAAAGTGGCCCACAAGACACGATATAACACTGGAGCATTGTCTGTCTTTAAAGTGAAAAAAATGTTTGTTTTTTTGTAGTGAGAGTCAAGTTAAAAAAAGAAAAATATTGTCACAAAAATGCTGAGTCTAAAATGATGTTTAGAAAAAAACAGAAAAAATATAAATAAAACTACTATTTTTTATATTTTATTTTTTTAACATGTCAGAGATTAGCATTGGCACTATCTATGAACACATGGTTATTATTTTTTTTAATTTGTATTTTTTTCACAAAAATATGAATAAAAGGCTGTATGGTTAGATTTTTCAGTTGGAAACATTTAACACAAGATTCAGAGAAATACATTAAAATGGTAAAAATTGAAAATATAATATTATTAATATCAATGTGTATATATAAAAAGATTTTAATGTAACAAATGGTGATACGTGCAAAGCACACTCATATTATTAAAGATTGTTCAAAATGTAGCAATGCATGAGCTCTGAATGACGATGATGTTCGATTACTCAACAAACAAATCAGTAAATAAATAATCCAAGTATTTTAATCATCAGCTGATTTATTTGAAACTTAAACAATTACTAAAATGTTTGAAGAAAGCTCTCCTATCAAGTTTCTACTCTTTCTCTGTTTTTCCTTTTTAAACACAAACACACACACACAGATAATTTTTTGCCCCATCAATCAGCAACAGATTGACGGATGACAGTGACAACTTCACCACAAAGTTCATGGGGAACTGTGTCATCTGACTTCAGGTGAAAGGAAAAAGTGATGCAAACTAGCAAATAAAATTATTTGGTTCATGCAGTCCAAACATGAACAAAAAATGCACTGGTAATGTATGTCTTCTTTACTTTAGTGCAGGGCTATAACTTGCTCCAGAGGCCACACTTTGTGCAGACCAGAAGCTGAGGGGCCAAGCATCCTTAAAGTCATTATGTAAATAAGCATTACAAAGATATGGTACCGGATTTTAGCTAAGATTATGATGTCTGTTGATACCACACATGTCTATATCTAACTAAGAAAATATAGGAATTAAAGTTGAAAACAGAAAGTTTGGTCTCAAGAAATTAATGAACTAATTGGTGGGCTGAATTTTGGTCACCACTGGGCCTAATGTGGCCTGTGGACCACCAGTTGAATAGCCTTGTTTTAGTGCATACACATGAATAACACAACTGAATATGTGTCTTTATTTAAAACATTTTCACATTTCAGTTTTAACTTTTGACACTGCAATTTTCTATTTGGAGGACACAAATTTGGTCACATCTTGTAGTTGAAATATTTGGAATTTTCCAT
The DNA here is from genome assembly GCF_001266775.1 of Austrofundulus limnaeus. NCBI lineage: Eukaryota > Metazoa > Chordata > Actinopteri > Cyprinodontiformes > Rivulidae > Austrofundulus > Austrofundulus limnaeus. Next base: position 1,279,529 of record NW_013952514.1, on the reverse strand, counting down.
CTTCTCCCACTTGTCTTTGGTTAGTTTGAAGCAGCAACAGGTCCAGGAAAAAAGTAGATATCCATCTCCTCAGAGACACTCTCCAGCTCCTCCTGGGTGATCCCTAGATGTTTTCGGGCCAGAGGGGATTTGTAATTCCTAAAAGGAAGTTTCGGGTCTGCCCCGGGGTCTAGTGGGATATACCTGGAAAAACCTCAAAAGGGAAACATCCAGGAGGCATCCTAATCAAATGCCTGAACCACCTCAACTGGCTTCTTTCAGTGCAGAGGAAAAGAGAATGTACTCTGAAATCCCCGCAGATGAAAGTGCTTCTCGCCCTGTTCCTAAGGTTAAGCTTGTCCACTACAAAAGCTCATGTTGGCTATATGTACCTAGATAGTTATTCTTTTTTTGACTAATGCCTTTAGTCCTTGTTTTATTTTTTTCCCTACTTTAACTTTTTCTTGTTGCTGAGTTTCCTCTTTGTGACATATATTTTATCTTATCTTATCTTATCTTATCTTATCTTATCTTATCTTATCTTATCTTATCCTATTTTATCTTATCTTTTGTCATGACAGTAGATTTTGGAAATTTGCAATTGATCACTTTATTATGTCTTATTTATTATTATTTCTTTATGTTTTTCTGAAGTTACAAGCTATGTGAAGATGCTGTTGGAGGTTCTTGTTAGTCATTTAAAAGACTCCCAGACCCATCAGACCTGGTTGGGGAAATTTGTAATTTGGAGAAATTTGTAAAAATAAATAAAAAAATAAATAAAAATTCACAACTTGTTTTGGTGTCCCTCTAACTAGTCTGTGCGGCCTCTGACAGGCCCACCCTCCAGCATTTGTCAACCACTAAAACTTGAAGTTTTTTTGGCTGAAAAGCTGGAGTTTAATATCAAAACCCATAAAAAGCACGCCATCACCGACCCATGAGTGAACGAGACACTTTTGTGTTGCTCATGGAGCATGATGGATGATCCAGCAGCTGATCACTTCTGAACACTTATCTTAATCTGCATCTGGAAGATGCTCATTTATCTCCAATACTGGTTAAAAGTGAACTTTATCCGTTGAGATTGTATCCATTTATATAAAAAAGAGGAGGTGCATTCAAGCCACAAGGATAAGTTTGTTGGGAAACTGAATAAGCATCTTGCTCCACTTTACTCAGCGACCATCTCGGCTTCTTCCACATCTGTCCAACAGGAGGAAAAAATCAGGGAAAAAAAGAGCAGGCGCTTCTCTTTTAATCTTTAAATGCTAAACAAGCATGAACTCCTGCCATCGCCTTCATTTGATGTCTAAAAGCATACGCTGGTAGGCCTAAATATTTCATTCCATGCGCCTGATAACACTGGAAAAACTCACTGGATAATGAAAAGGTATACACCGAGAAGGGGGGCATGGGAGGAAAAGTGTGTGTGCAGCGGTCTTTCAGACTTTGGAGTTATAAACATATATATGAGTTGGGGTGTATGCAAATAGTGGCCACAGTTATCAAGGCCTAAAGTGAAGGAGAATATCTGAAAACCACAAACTCTTCTTCTTACTTTCCTGTCTGAGTGTGATGGTAAAGAGAAATTGCCCCTACCTCACCCTTCCTCTCTTAATGCACTGTGTCACATTAACCCCAATGATTTTTTTTTCAGTGTCTAAATTAATAAGACACAATGGCGTGTGTGTGTGTGAGCTGTGAGTGAGTGTATGCTTGAGCGCCTCAGACGGGGTTGTTAAGGTGGCATTAGAGTTAATGCAAATTAAAAGGCGGGCGGGGGTGTGGTGGGGTGGGGGTGGGGGGGTTAACTGATCTCTTCTTTTGACCCATCCACCCCACCTCCTCCTCTTACAGTTTCCAACGTTAATGCGACCATTTGCTTGGAGGTACTCACCCCCTATAATTCAATTTGTCAAAATGAATGAGAACAGACAATTTATATACCACCACCCTCCTCCCCCCACCCTTATAGGAGCTTAAAAAAAAACAGGACTAAAGTTTCTCAGCCGACACACTTTGCGTCTATACGGCCCCTTTTTATTACCACTTTCATCTGTAAATGAAAGCGAGCAATTATCATATTATTATTATTATTATTATTATTATTATTATTATTATTATTATTATTATTATTATTATGTTGGTGGAGGTGGTGCGCGGGGGGGGGGTCCCCTCGGTTCCCTAGATAGTCATCAATCACTCTCAATCGACCTGTCACCGGCAGGCAGAGATCCAGCTGGAGAGGGGAGCAGCAGGAGGAGGAGGAGGAGTACATCATCATTAATTTGAGGAGTGACCCCTGGGGCTATCCGCGTGTCTCAGCCCGGGATTCTCCAAGCAAGCAAGGGAAGAAAGAGAGGAAGGTGGAAAGAAAGGTAGGAAGGAAGGAAATAAGGAAGCGCGTCTCCGGGACTGTAGGGCGCGAGTCGGCTTTGACGGGGGTGGGGGGTGAGAGGTGGGGGCTTTAGGGTGTTTGGTTACAGTTCAGCCTGAACAACAAAAAAAAAGACACGATTTAAACAGAGAGAAGGATGGAGAAACATACTCAGATGGAAAGATAGACGGTAGATATGCAGTTAATTAGTTTCCATTTTACAATTAGGATAACCCCTGTTAAATGTGTTAAAAATGTGCTTTTAACTGTTCAGCTGGGCGGAAATTATTTCCTAATTAATTAAGAATCAATTAGCGCCCCCCACGTGATTAGCGTCAGTGTGGTGGAATGAGAGGAATGCTCTGATTAGGCCTGATGCATTTAAAGTGAAGCAAAAGACTGATTAGGCTAATTGATTAATTGGGGATTATAAATAATTCTCAATCTCCAGCTAATGAACTCCCCTTCCCAACTTTATTTATTTATGTCGATTTATATATTTACCTCCTCATCCCGAGGAAAAAAAAAGTCTATTAAAGTTACAGTCTAGTCATTTTTTTAGTGAGGGGGAAACTTCTGACGTCAGCCCCTCCTCCGTTTAAAACAACCTGCCTCTGCTGCTGACGTCTTTTATAGCTACTACTTTTTTATAAGGCAAAAATATGTACCTGACAACAATGTGATTACTCCCGGGGAGAGAGGCGAGTGTCACTGCTTTTTATAGGTTTTACAAATGAAAAGAGAAATTTATTTTTTTATTATTAGTATTATATTAGTTAATTTTCTTTCCTGTGTTAAGAAGTAGTTTTGAGAGAGAAGCTTTTTTTTTTACACAAATTAAACATGCTACTCTGCTTCGCCCTATAAGCATCCTAGGAGTCTGGGCTTGCCAATCAATTGTGAAACAGAGCCGCAGCCTGCGTGAGAGTGGAGACCTGCAGTCTCGCTTCGTTTCTGGATATCGGAGGGACCTTTCTACCATGTCATATCCACAATTTGGATACCCATATTCGTCTGCTCCACAGGTAAGCTAATTGCGTTTTATGACCGGGGATTTTTTTTTGTTGTTCTTTTTGATTGATTCCTTCATCGATTGAAGCCCGGATCTTTTTACGCACTTTAGACAAGATTCGGGCAGACTTCTATAATGTCGTTTCGGCTGTCGGGAAAGGTATTGCGTTGCAGCCACTGATACCTACCTGTGTCTTTGTGGCGAGGGGGAAGGAAAAAAAAGGTAAAATGAGGGTAACCAGATTCCGCCGAGAGACCCCCCATCCGACCTCCCATTCACTGATTTCTGTAAGATAATAGCCGGCAGTAATGTCAGCCATATGTTTATCTGCGCTGGAACACACACGCCAACTTGTTCGGCACACGCCGCGCGTTTTTTTTTCCTCTTTTTTTTACCCCACAAGCCAGCTGTTGTTTTTATTTTGGCTTTGAGCCATAAAAAATCACTTGGGCTTTGCTTTTGGCTGCAGAGGAGCGTTGTTGGAAAACGTGTTAAGTGTTTGACCAGGCTTCCATGTCGTTTTGGACACTTTACGCACGTGTTTAACGCACAACCGCTCCCACAATTATGTTGCATTTCATTTCATTTTTTTATTATTTTTTATGAGCCAAATAACCAAACTTATTAAAATCATTACTAAATATGTAGTGAAAAAGTGAAACTCATTTCACAAGTAGGTTGATGTTCTGTCCCACTTTTAAATCAAAGTTTTCAAAGTAACTTTTCAATCTGTCACAGCAGCAAGGAACAATAACTTGTGGTTTCTGTCTCTGCCCGCGCTCAGTTCCTGATGACCACCAACTCTCTGACCACTTGCTGCGAGTCCACGGGCAGATCTATCGCCGACTCCGGAGTTGCAGCGTCCGGCCAAACGCCAGTCTACTGTCCGGTGTATGAGAGCCGGCTGCTGGCCACGGCGAGGCACGAGCTCAGTTCGGCCGCCGCGCTGGGCGTCTATGGGAGCCCGTACACCGGCGGTCAGGGCTATGGGAATTACGTTACATACGGCACGGAGGCGTCGGCTTTCTACTCGCTGGTGAGCCCCTTCATGTTTCCTCTTGGCATTGATTAATGGAGCCGCGGGGTGCTGAGACTCTCCTTATCTGATCTTTACCTGAAAACATCTGTAATTCACTCTGAGTAATTTTGCTTTAAAATATCGCCCAAGGCAAATATTATTTGTCCTTACTCTTTTTTTTTTTTACTTTGAACAAACGTTTTGTGCTTAATCAGGAAGTAAAACAATCTTGAATGCTGTCTGCTGTTAGAGCGTATCACCACAACACATAACTGTAAATTAAAGGGATTTTTTAATCGAATCTCAGCCAACAAACTGAAACAGTAATGTAACAAAAGTGCTTAGGCCTAAAATCCCACAAAGTCTATTTTTTACTAGGTTGTACTCTAAATGAAGTAGTAACAGTATTACAAGTGTAGTGAGTATATATATAT
>NW_013952514.1:1271949-1274616 GCF_001266775.1 Austrofundulus limnaeus | reverse complement strand
TATATATATACTCAAGGAATCAGTCCTGGTGATTTGGCACATAAATGTTTATATAAACACAAAAACCACCATCGAAACACACAGTTGACATTGGTTAAGTGCCCATGTAAATATGAAAAAAAGGATGTTCAAAATATTCAGGCACACTGATAAACTTTTATGAAATAATTTCTCTACAAGTTATGCTATTTTCAAAGAAACGAAGCTGTTTGTATGTAAAAGCAAGTGTAAGTGTATTATAATGTTAACGTTTTGGACTTTGGATCATTCAAAATGTTTGTTTTCTGCTTTAAATTACAACCAGTCACACAAACATTTGACTACAATGGTTTGTTTCCTCCCAGCTGCTGTTCTTGTATGTATGTCTTTTTCCCACCATAAACACTTCATGTCTTCACATGTGATTGCAGGGGACATTTGACACTAAAGAAGGCACAGCTTCTGCGCATGCGGGTATCACTCAAGCAACTGCCTACTACCCCTACGATCCAACCTTGGGACAGTATCAGTATGACAGGTAAGGAGCTGCGATACCAGCTCACTTTCATCAACATCTTTGTCAGCGCAACATATTTTAGTGCGGCTGCAGAGTTAAATGTGACGATGATTTCTGTGAGGCTTGATTTTATTCTGCTATGAAGGAAAACAGCAAGGTCATGTTAAGGTTTTGGGAAACCAAAATGCTGGATGTGGGCAAAACACAACCTTATGGACTAAGGCAAAATCACATTTTAGAAAATGTGTATTTTTAAGAGATAAAAAAAAATCCTTTCCAAGTAATCACATCACTCCTTATTTAAAATTTGATCATGTTAAAATAAAGGACATGGATAATAGATACATGGGAGCATCACAGACAGAACTGACTTTTATAGGATAGAAAACACTGATTTTTTTAACACACAAGACAATAATCAACTTTATTTGTATTGACTCCCAAGTTTTGCAGTGGCATAAGTTGCTTTTATCCAAAAATCTGACAGGCCTGTTATCGATCACTCCTAATGCAAAATAAAAAGCAAAAATAAGCAAAACGTATCTGCAGTCTATCAACAAACAAATAAAAAAGCAGACAGAGTCACTCTCACAGACAAGCAGGCCTGCTTTTTTCTACACTTTTTCTTTTCCCCTTTTTTTTATTACCTGAGGGCTCATCATTACACTCAATAAAGCAATCTTGCAGTCTATTTTACCTGCAAGAGCAACAGCAGAGGGTAAAGAAAGGTGAGTGCTCCTCTCCTTCTGATTCCCTCAGCTGTGCTTTCACCTGCACTGAGCTATACAGAGCAATAAGTCCTCATAAAAAATGAGTTTCCCAGGAGAGGACATTTAGAGCTTGACTGGAAATCAACAGTATGCATTTTAAATGGACGCTCATCGTTTGCATTCAAGGGAGAGGTGAAAGTCGGGGAAGGTCTGATAGGATGAGTTGTAAAAATCTGATAGGATATTGTAAGTTCATCTAAACACGTTTTGGTTTGTTGAAGTTGGTTTGAAGAAAACAGTGTGGCCATTTTCTTGTTTTATGTCAGCTTTGCAAAGTATACAGCTTGAATGACTCTAGTTAGTAAATGTATTCGTTTTTTTTTTAAGTTGTTGGAAAGTTATACACATCTGCCTGACAGGTTTTTCATTTTCTTATGCATAAGTGAGCAAAGTATATTGTTTGGCAAGGTGTTTCTATTTTATACACATCTCTGTTTTTTTTTAAATAAATACAACAAAATCAAAAGAACATCATTTCAGACATGTTTAGAAGCATTCCAGAAACAGCTGGATCAATCATGGTTTTCTAGAAACAAACCTGCCACTCTCACACACTCCTGGTTTACCAGTGTTCCCCTCACCCACAGATATGGGTCCATGGATGGGGGCACGAGGCGAAAGAATGCCACCCGCGAGACCACCAGCACCCTGAAGGCCTGGCTGCAGGAGCACAGGAAGAACCCGTACCCCACCAAGGGGGAGAAGATCATGCTGGCCATCATCACCAAGATGACGCTGACGCAGGTCTCCACCTGGTTCGCCAACGCCAGGAGGAGGCTGAAGAAGGAGAACAAGATGACGTGGCCGCCCAGGAACAAGGGGTCAGAGGAGAAAAGATACGAGGACGACGAGGACGGGTCTCAGGAGGAGCAAATAAAAAGCGAGAATAACGATGATGGTCAGTGTCAAAAAAGCATCTCAGGAAAAAGAATAAAATTGTTGGTTTATTAAATATGAGGAGGGGGTTGTTCTTTTCACCTTAAATGATTTTTGAAATGCTCATGCACATGTTACATTATGCTTGAAACTTTAGCTGAAGGCTTTTAGTTTGTTTCACATTTCATTTGACTTTCCAGAAGTTATACTGACTGTGTTGGATTGATACAAACCTGCTGCTTCCATTGCAAGAACAGAAAGTGCAGTTATGTTTGTGATTCTTATGTTACCATTTTTATTGGGCCTTATTATTTAAAATAAAAACTTATCACTACACATATATTCTGTTTATTTAATACTTTCATCCAAGTGTGTCAAAAACTTTAAAAGTTTAGTTAAAGAAATCTTATTGATAAAGCTTCTGTTTCATCGTAGAGACACCCTGGCACCTTTTCATGAAGCTGACTTTATAAACACATTTTGGTTTATGACTCTTATAAAGACTTGAGCTGCTTTATATATATA
>NW_013952514.1:1269899-1271939 GCF_001266775.1 Austrofundulus limnaeus | reverse complement strand
TAATTCATCACATATTGATGCATTTTTAATCAAATCCAGATTTAGTATTATTATTATTATTTTTCACTTGACACTAGTACATTCCAGTGACTTATTCTTTCTGTTTTCTGGTGTGCTGCAGAGACCAGAAGTCGGACGGATAAGGACCTCCAGCTGAGCGACCTGGAGGACTTTGAGGCGCTGGAGTCTGAGAGCTCTGAGTGCGAGCTGAAGCACCGGTACCACATGAACACGCACATGTCCACCGACTGCTCCGCCGAGCAGCTCATCAAGAGCGCCTCTCTGAAGCTCTCCATGCCCGTGCCCCTCGAGCAGGACTTGGGCAAAAGTTGTCTCAAGTCGAACCCGGAGGACTTCCAGGCGGAGAGCAGGCAGCAGCAGGTCAAGTCGTGTTATAATAATAACGGCGCGCAGCAGCAGCAGCAGCACCAGCTGTTGGACGGAAAGCCTCGGATCTGGAGTTTGGCCCAGACCGCCACGTCCCTGAACCAGACTGAATACCCGTCCTGCATGCTGCGGTGCCAGCCTCCGCCGCCTCCGCCCTCCTCCTCCTCCCTCACCCCGTCCCCCGCCGCCTCCTCCTCCCCAGCGGCCGGCCCGGACAGCAGCAGGCAGCAGGACTCGCCGGTCACGACGCTGAGGAACTGGGTGGACGGGGTTTTCCACGACCCCCTGTTCAGGCACAGCTCCGGTCTGAGCCAGGCTCTGAGCAGCAGCAGCAGCAACAACAGCACCGTGTCCTGGACCACGAACACCAAAGGCGCCATGCTGGATGCGGCAGTCTTGCAACAGCATCAGGACCCTCCAAAAGACATGAGCTTCCCAAAAACTGTCAACAAACTCTTTTGCTCCTAACAGAACCAAACGACACTTTTCAGACTTTTGTTGTTGACTGAAAATCAAGTGGAGAAACATGATCCCCTAATGTTTTTTTTTATTATTATTTTCTTAATTATTATTATTTTCGAACCAAAAACTGTTACATTGGATAGGAGCGGAGGGAAATAGCCGGACCATTTTTTTTAAATTTAATTTCTTCAAGGCACGCACAATTCCAATGACGATATGACTAACTTATCATTTGAAAACGTGGGATATAGGGGAAGAAATGTTGAGATCTACCGGGTTGTTTCTGTTCGAGCTTTCTTTAATATCCGCATGCAAATGTAACTGATTATTATTTAAGACTCAGCTAAAGAGAATCACTATTAAAAAGGAGAGGGAAAAAAAGTCACAAATGCACTGCTCTCTGAGGAAAGTGAATGGGAGCGTTTTGTTCACGTAAAATAAATAAATAAATAAAAAGCAGAGAACAGCGGTTGGGTGAAAGTTGCTGTCCGAGGTACTGAAATGCAAAAGAAGCAATTTTTGTTTCAGTTTTTTTTTATTTCTACCTAAAAATGCACGACTTTTAGATATTTTATAGAAACATCTTACCTGTATTCATCACTTAACCTATAATTTCTGACTAAAATTTACACTTTTTTTTTCTTGGTAGAAAATGTCCACTTTCGTAGTGACAGCTCGAAAATAAAGCAACACCCCACCCCTCCACAAGACAGACCAATATCAGTATCCAAGATCTGCCTCATTAATTCCTTCTAAACAGGATGTAATTGGGATGTTCGCAGTCATATTTCATGTCAAACTATTGATTTCTGCCCTCTCTTGCTTTGCTCCTTGCTGATAATATTGCTGAAACATCTCACATGGTCCACGATGCAGCTGTCAAAACGGGCTAAGTTTCATTTCCAAAACAAAGTCCACCCTCTCCATGCACTTATAAGTTCCCAGTTTCTAAGAAGAAGAAGAGAAAAAAAAAAAAAACAGCCTATGCTGATTCTAGTTCTGAAAAGTGAAAATATTTTTTAAGGCGCTCACGTCCGTCTAAAAGTGAAAAGGGCAAAGGAACTCAAATTAGTTGTTGTAGATAAAAGGGCAAAAAGAAAAGGAGTCAAGGGTACTTGACAGTAATGGCGAAAGTGGAGCTCTCGAGGGACCCTGTCTGTCCCGTGAGGGGCAGAGGGCGGGGGTGGGTGG
>NW_013952514.1:1265191-1268059 GCF_001266775.1 Austrofundulus limnaeus | reverse complement strand
AAATTAAAGAGATCCATGTGACTACTGTTGCCACCACTTTTGAATAATATGGCTATTTACAAAAAGAAAAAAAATCTAGCAAGTGCAGATAGTTGCTGCAGCAACAAGCTGTAGAAAAGCTAATGGCTAGTTTGAGCAGGGCCAGTACCAATGAGAATTGATTTATTTAAAAAAAAGATGTTTAGTCTCAAAATGTTTATTGTCATTAATGAGAATGCTGTCTAAGAAGGCATAATATAATTTTTACAATTCAACATAAAGTTTTCCAATAAGTACAGCACCAGCACCTAACTGAGCACATCTGGTAAGAATTTTATAATATTTCTGTCAGAATAACTGTGTAAAGTTAAATTGGTGATGACAGATTTATTGAAAAAAAAGTAACTTGTACACTGCAGACCATTACAAGCTGTGCTCAGAATATCACATTAAAAATGAGCCAAAAGTAAAGTAATTTTAATTATATTTTGGACATGTTCCTTTCCCTATTCATGTCCTGTGTTATCAGCCTGCCACGCCCACTCACACCTTCACCCTGTTTCAATAAGTTCTACTGTTTCCCATCTTCTCAGCTCTAGCTTATTTTCACTCACCAGTTTGTAATTGTGCGTATTAAATGTCATGTCATCGCCTCCTCCATACTTCCTCCTCATCTTCTTGAGTTTTTTTTTTTGTGTTATTGCTTCCACAGAACAAAAACAAAACAAACAAAAATCGTTTATTTTATTTGAAAAAAATTACATGTTTGTACCTCAAACTCCTCATGTCACTCTGCAGTCCTTGATTCTGACCTTTGAAACAATGACAACAGTCCTTTTTTACTGTTTTTGTTATAGGACTACTTCCATTGCTGACGACCTGTCATCATTTTGAATGCAGATGTGCACATTTTTGCTGTTCCATTTGTTCGTTATACAGAGGTTTTATAAAACATGGTTTGAATAAGCTGCTAAATAACCATTTTAAGCAGCAATCCACCTTAAGCTTGACACTGCTTCAACTAGTCATTAGCTCATGATCCAGTCAGAATTAGGCTATTTACACATTATATTTTAATGATCTCCTCACAGCATTGATTTTACCCACATGTGTAGAAGCTATGACGTCACATTTAGAACTGTTTACAGAAGTAGCCTACGGATGCTGCATGTTAGCCAGTTAAAAAAATATATCTGACATGCTTGTTTAGTTCACCGTTTACATTTTAGCCATCCTCTGGCTGCTTTGGTGTAGTGTGTTTATTTTTTATTTTTTTTGGAACGCGCACAACATGCTAAAACTAACATATTGATGTCAACATATTGAAGTCTCTTGGAAGAGAGACGAAACGTTTCATTAAAGAAGAACCCGTCCAGAGGACCTATACAATTTTTTTTCCTTTAACATATTGATCCACTAACTTTAGTATTGAGAAGGTCTGAGACCGACATCACTATTGCATATTTCTGTGGATTCTCAGTCATCCAGGACATGGAAAATTAAAAAGAAGAAAAAGACAAAGCAGCTGGACTTCTGTTCTGTAGCTGAAGATGTGCGTAGCTACACGGTTTAAACTGCACAAGGTTGGTGTCAGTATTCTAACTACTTTGATCGATGCGCTCACTCCCACCTAACTGACGTAAAAGTCAAATGAAATGAGACAGGAGCATTCAGATGGCAGTCCCATTGATAAACATTAGATATGTTTCTGATTGAGTACCACACACTGAAAAGCCCTGTGTCAGATTAAAAAAAAAGATTTGTAATGTTCAGACTGTCAGTTAAAAATCCGATGAGTCATTTAGAGGGGAAAAAAAGGATGTGGGTTGTGTTTGCCTGCAGTGTGAACTACTTGAATACAATTTTTACCAAAATGAAGTTGTTCAAAAGTCTGTTTACAACATGTAGGACATTTATGCTTCATAACCTTTCCACAGAATTTAACTTTAAACTATTCAAATGATTGCTAATATGTAGTATTACCTTTCCATCATTTGGGTTTTACATCATTCGTGGTGCGTTTTCTGTGACAGTGGACCTACGGACACATAAGGCCCAGGAAACTGAACAATCAGCAGCGGGGAGCCTCCCCAGAGAGAACGGCAGCCTGGGTCAGGTTAATACCTCTGTGACCCTGAGCCATAAATATATTTACACATCATTACACATCAACAGACACACGTTGAAGCTCTCGCTCCTTCTCCTGTGCACATGCACACAAGAGAATCACTCTCGAACACGTTGTCACAGTTGCGTGCATCGGGCTCTAATTGAACATTTATTCTGTTCATTGACTAACAGTAATATGGTGAGAATGGCTGTAATGTGATCAAAGCTTAAATGAAACCGGGGGGCCTGAACACACACAGAAGGCAGCGTGAGCAGAACACACACACACACACACATACACACTCTGTGCTCTCACGGCCTATGCAAGAATCAATGCAATGGCCTTTTATTTCCAATTAAAATAAACAAATCCTCTTTTTGTTTTTCGAATGCATTCTCACAGCCACCCCACGCAGCATTAGATTACATCAAAATGTCACATGTTGTAAAGCCCAGACGTGGTTGATCAGGCAAAATATTCTATTGATATATTAAGAAAAAAATCTTGAGAAGAGGAGTTTAGTTCAATCAATAGACTTTGGTCAGTCTCATGACTCACAGTTTGGTGGTGAATGGTACATATAAGCTGTCATCATTCTCCTGCCACCAGGTTGAGGTGTAGATTACAGTCCTTCTGCTTTAAGATCTGAAGTGTCGTCTGTTATTCTTCTTCCACTAGCTGGAGATATAGTGTGTGTGTGTGTGTGTGTGTGTGTGTGTGTGTGTGTGTGTGTGTGTGTGTGTGTGTGTGTGTGTGTGTGTGTGTGTGTGTGTGTGGAA
>NW_013952514.1:1261375-1265120 GCF_001266775.1 Austrofundulus limnaeus | reverse complement strand
GTGTGTGTGTGTGTGCGTGTGTGTGTGTGTGTGTTGTGTGGGGTGGCTGGGTGTGGGAAATTGTTTGTGGCCTTAGCCCAGCTGCCAAAAGAACATGACCAGGATGCACCTTTAGGCCCCAGTGACTGGCCTTTATCAGCGTCTCGCTGCCATCACCTCCCTGCAGTCTTTCCACAGGTCAAGAGGTTTTAGCCTGAGGCACATTCGCGTTTCATCATCTCAGGATGGATCGGCTGAACGGGGAGATTTTAACCCAAGTCAGGATTGCTGATGTTATTATTGTAAAAAAAATAAATAAAAATAAAAAAAATAAAAGATGAAGTGTTTTCTATCCCTCTTTCGTGTAACAGTTTGTGTTCAAAACAGCAACAAAAATATTAATTTAGAATAGCAGCATTCTGTGGAGGTGATGATACATGTAGACATCATGTGGTTATCTCTAAGAGTGGTATTCCTGCCAAAAAAAGTCTGGGAACGCAATCTCAAAATCCTTTGGGGTCAAGGGACAGGTCAAGCAGATCTAATCATGACTCATGAAGACACACTTTAGGTTTGACACTCAGTTAGGTTTGTCAGCAGATAACTCAAGCAGCTGAATCTTTGAGTGTCTGTTTATAACCAGGTTAAGTCATGGTTTTACTTACTGCCTAGTATAAAAATGGTGTGTGTGGGGGGGAATGCAGTATGTTTGATACCACCAATTCCCTTTCTGATTCTGATACCAAGGAAAACTCGGGATGGTAACACCAATACTGAACCAATTCTGATATGTTGTGCAAATGTGTCTGATCGATTTTAAAAAGTTGCATATTTCATTTAAATGCTTCATATGGAAGAGGAGACATCAGAGTTATTTGTTTAATCATTTTAAGCTCAGCAGTATTTTGATGTAGCATCCTCCTTTACAATAAAGTCAACCTACCGGTAATAAAACAGAAAAAAAAAAAAAACCAATATGATAAATGGACTGAACTTGAAGAGCATTTTTCACTTACAGACATTCACCAATGCACACACACATTCACACACTGATGATGGTAAGCTGCATTGTAGCCACAGCTGCCCCGGGGCACACTGACCGAATCGAGGCTGCCATGTACTGGTTCCACCAGACCCTCTGACCACCATCAGTAGGCAAGGTGTGTGAAGTGTCTTGCCCAAGGACACGACAACTGAAACAGCTGGACGGGGGATCGAACCAGCAAACTTCCTGTTCCAGAATGACTCCCCTAACCACTCCACCACAGCCGCCTGCTGACAATAAGAGGACATATTCATACAAAGTATGTGGATATGGTGTTTTAAACAAAATATCGGAGTAAAATAATAAAACCATTAAAATAAACAACTTATTGTTATTAAGAAATACTACAAAATTGAAAAGTTCAATTACATCACATACTGAACATGTATCATCTGAGTGACTGAACATGTGTTGTTGCACTCACACATTAACCAGGCGGAAGAAAAAGTAGTTCCAACCAAACGGTAATGATTTAGACAATATTTTAATATTTTAGTTACTTTCCACTGTGTTCTTTTTAATGATGTAGCTAACCTGAAGTGGCTGAAGTTTCGAAGTATTGATATTTTGATTTTAGTATCAATACTAGAGCATAAAGTTCTGGTGTCAGTGGTCGATCTTTTGGTATCGATCCGTACAGCTATATGATGTAGTTTATTAGAGAAGACAAAAATTCAGCATATTTTTATGCAGATTTTGTCATGTGGGTAACAACATAAACACACAAAACCATATGCTCATTATTTATGTCCTTTTGTTTTAAGGTAGCGTGACAATGAGTTGCTGCTAGATTTGATAAAAAAACTGCCACCATGTTGCTGTAATAAGTCATTTATATTTATAAAGTAAACTTCAGTTTGTGTGAAATGAGCTAAACAATTTCAAACTGGATCAAGATGCAGGTGTAGTTCCACACAACAAAAAGGAAAAAAAAATCTAAAGAAAACAAGTTGGTCTTTTCCCTCCCTATATCTACAGTTACACTAAAGCCATGTAAAAGTAATTGCTAAAGGTCAAAAGAGTGTGTTTTACCAAGACATTTGTGTTTATCATTCAGGACAGATCAATACAATATTGTTGTTTTAAAGAACAAAAGCCAGGGAGACTTAACACTGACCTTTGCTTCCATTTTCCATTGTGTTCAGGAGGTTCAACAAAACATACAAATAAGGCCCTCAGGTTTGTCAGGGGGGAAAATACTTCTTGGAGTTCTGAGTCAATGTTTAACTGGAGAATTGGCAATACATATACTGTACATATCTATCCCAAATCTGTTTAAAAAACATTATCAGTTTGATGTCAATGTTTTGTGATATTGTTAATATTCACCAAAATAAAATGAAATATGCATACATTTTATTGCAGTCTTCAATGAATCCCTATTTAATTTTATTTTAAGGGAGTATTTTTAAATTTAAACATTCATATATTCCTAATGTTCGTTATCACTAAAAAATAATGATTGTTGATTAAAAACATTAGTCTTATAAGAATAATGTTAATACTAAATCATTTCACCTGATTCCACACAGTGAAATGGTGCGATTGTCAAAAAAAAAAAAAAAAAGAAAGACTAGCCACAAAATCATGGATACAATGTAGTACAGATATGATACCCATGATGGTAATGTTGTGGTAATATTTCTAGTGCATAAATCTAGTTCACACACACTATAGGAAACTTGGGGTTCAGCATCTTGGCAAAAGACACTTTGGCAAATGGTGCAAGAAGCTGGGATCAAATGGCATACTCTCTGAATAATAGTCTAGTCATATTTCCTGAACTGCAGTCCTCCCAATCAATGGGACAGCCCCATGAATACAGTTGAAGCTATATGAGAACACAGGAGAGCATCTCAGGGATGTAGAAAATAGCTGGAAATAACCAATTTGGCAATTTCTAAGAACATAGCAGCACTGTTGTTTTCATACCGAGACTTCACAATGACATATACAGATAAATGAGACAACCTTTTAAACTCATATCCTAACTTGCATGTTTTTGGTCTGCATGAGGAAATCAGAGTAAGTCAAATTAAATTCAACAAAAATGTAATTTATAAATTATGGACAACAATACAAGCCTATGTCCACAGCCCTAAGCTGGAGTGAGTATAGAATTTTACTGGTTTGTATGTCAGGTGGGTTAATTTGAGAAGAATAAAAATCACATGTATGGTTTGGGATAATAATGTGAATTAAAAGGGTGTTAGTGCCTCACAGCAAAATGATCACTTCAAATCTAGGCAAGTCTTTCAGTTTGGTGTTTGAAATATAAATGATATTGTTTATGTAATGTTTGAAGGGGTTAGGTGTACTTGAAATAGCTAGAATACAAAATATGGGATGGTTTTGAATACTCAAATTACTGAACTTCATGGTCCTTGTAAGTCATTTCTTTGTGACAGACAGGTTTGCCTAAAGTGAGTGCTGAAAAAAAAGATTTAAAAATAGGACAAAAGGAGCTACTTACCTTCATCATGTTTAGATTTCATGTAAACATGGAATCCAAATAAGTTACAAGCAATACAGCACACTAACCACATAAAATACACTGCACCATCTCTGTTTTGCTTTGTGTTGTATAAAATAACAAAAAAATGACATCACTCCAAAATAGGACTATCTTTATGGATTACTCTTTCTTTCTTTCTTTCTTTCTTTCTTTCTTTCTTTCTTTCTTTCTTTCTTTCTTTCTTTCTTTCTTTCTTTCTTTCTTTC
>NW_013952514.1:1245832-1260985 GCF_001266775.1 Austrofundulus limnaeus | reverse complement strand
TAATAACATCTGTTTTAATGTATTTTTAAAACATCCAAAATAACACTAACACAATTAAACGCATTTAAAGTAAGGAAACAATGGTGAAATCCAGAAATAATGTAATGCATTAATAAAACCACAGAAAACCCACGAACAAAAAGGGAACATGTTCAAAGTAAACAGGCCACTTTGAATATGTGTGTTTGAAAATGAAAACAGAGTCAGATTCATGGATGTCGGAAAGAAGACTTTCAAGAGGCGAGGAGAAGAGTAGCTGAAAACTCGGGCCATGTTGGTGATCAGATGGATGGACCAGGAAACCAGTGAGCTCAATGAAAGCTGAACACCTAAAAGTAATTACAGCCAGGTTTTATTTCAGACACCACTTCATTTAAATTATGAAAGTGTTCACATTCTAATGATTTGGAGAAATCAAAATTTTCTGTATTTCATTGAGGTAAAAATGGACCGACAGCAGATGCAGAGGGTTATGCACAGTCTTTAATCAGATATGATTTCACCTTATACATCAAAAATGATTTCTGCCAAAGCTGTGTGCTCATGCAGTGGCTTTGATTGCTCTGCTGCTGGAAAGAAAAATATGTAGGCTGTGTTTAAATTTGACATTAAACAATTTTGCATTAAGTGCTTTTAACCACAAAGCTGAATCTTTGGAACTGGGTGGAACATCTCCCAGTGTTTCACAGCAGTGAAAATGAAGGCAGATAGATTCCAAAATAGCCCCTCTAACAAGTCCCACAGAGAGAGAGAGAAAGAGAGACACCTTTGCGGGCCCATTGCTCCCGGGCTACAACATGTAGTGTGACGACTCAGTAACTCCAACAGGTCGACTTTCGACTATTTGGAGAGTTTTGAAAGACAGCTTGGCCAACTGTGAGTATGTGTTCTGATGCGCTATGTGATTCTCCGTCTGCCATGCGTCTCAATCAAGCCAAGTGCCTCCTCCCTGGCTTCTCTATCTTTTAACCTTCACCCTTTTCTTCTTCAGAGCTTCTTTTTCTTCTTTTGATGCGTCCACAGGTGAAAGGAGTGGAATTAATATATAAACTGTAAATATATATATATATATATTTTCCATCCAAATTATGATGATTCAGCCAAGCGAGGTACTTTTTACCTTCCTCAGAAATAACTGTTCCAATCACCTACAAGCTCTACATTCTCTTGACAATCCAGTGGGAGTGGAAGAGGACAAGTGTCTTTGTTCACAAGCTTGTAGCTGTGCTGGACTGCTAGGAATTGAGCTTATAACGTCCATATGGGCTGCCAGGCTAACTGGGACCTGACAACGAACAATCTTCTGAGTTTGCCTTTTAACAAGACATTTTTATGAGCTTTCTCGATTTCTGTCACCTTTGTCAACTTGACAGGTGACAATTATGAACTTCACAATGACCTCTGCACCGAAACGCACATACAGAAATCTATGAGCATTTTTGGTTGCACAAGCGTTACATCCAACACTGGAGAAAGTTATCGAGAACTTGAATTGAATGAACATTTCTGCACTCAGACATATCAGTTGTCAGTCTTCCACTTGATACATGGTGATCCTGTAGTCATAAATGAGACTAACAGTGTCCAATTCTTGATTTTTTTTTCATGCTGCTATGTAAGACAGGAGTTTATGTGAATATGTATGCACCTGTTAATAGCGAAATATTTCATGACTCATTTTAAGGATTTTACTGGAGTTCTAATAAGTAATCATGTAAACATAGAGCTGATTACCTATTAGTCAACCTGATTTAAAATGCCTGCCACAGCTAATTAATCTTAATAAACACAAAACATGGTTTAAACTCAAATATGGAGCAGTAGTAACTGAAAGACACCCGCACTACTCCAAGCACTGAAAGATCATGCAATGTCTTTTTTGTAGAACTTTGACAATTGGAGTCAGTGTGGTCAGTGTCATGATTTGGAAGGTTTCAATAAAGTTGAAAGTAAAACATAACTTTAATGAAAATAAATAAATAAATAAAAATAGTAGGCTGGTGTAGTAGCAAAACCTTAAGCAAAACTGTAAATAACACAAGGAGGCAATGGAGAATGGGGCGTACCATTAAAGCACAAGGTGTGTGTGTTAAGCTGAGGAACTTAAAATGACTAATGAGAAGATTAGCTTCAGCTGTGACTAATGAAACCGAGAACAGGTCTAATGGTGCGTTCACACCGAACGCGATTTCAGCGTCAAAATCGCAGCCAACGCTGAAGTTTGAAGCTTGTGTACTTTGAGGTCAGACGCAGGACAGCTGCGCTGCACGGCGACAGCCGCCCCGCCCCTCCCTCCTCTGTGGGGCTGTTTAATGTCGGACGAGGAAGTGGCTTTGCTTTATTTACAGACAGCCAGAACGTGTCACGTTCATCAGATAATTAATTCATAATTAATTCACCAGATAATTCAGAGTAGAGGCTCACAGCTCGCTTTCAGGACTATTTTTCCAGTCTGATGAGTCGCTGTCACGCATTGCTGCGGATCAGGACACGACTGCAGCACTCATTTCAGCTAAAGAGCAGGAGCTCTGTCTGTTTCAGGTTAGTGGACATCATTCAGTAAACTGTCCCGTCGGGAAATATGTCACTACGTCACACAGTGGAGTCTCTCTGATTGGTTGACGCTGCGCATCGAGCTGCAAAAGTTCAGATTTCCCAACTTCAGCTATTTGGACGATTTGGACGATCTGAGCGTTCGACGCTCAGATCGTCCAAATCGTCCAAATCGCGCTGCTCTAATCGCGCTTGAGGCGCCGCAGAACTTCCCGACGTTGTTTGAAGCGCGTCCACCATAGACTTTGTATGTAAACCTGCTGCTCCTGACGCTGAAATCGCGTTCGGTGTGAACGCACCATAAGGCTATGTTCACACTCCAGGCAAATGTGACACAAATCAGATTTTTTTGCCCCACACAAACCATAATGAGTCTTTTCAAGACACTATATTCGACAAATCCATTTTTTTAATCTGACCCAGGCCCTTTTAGCATGTGCTACTAAATTTGCTATTGATGTTTTTCAGTCAATTCAGTCTGAAAGTTCATGTCGCATTTCATTTAACTTTTACTTCAGCTGAAGTGTTTACATGACACATTTTTATTCCAAATGGCCGTTTAATCAGATTAGCCTACGTATGTCCATGGAGGATGCATAGTTCACCATTTTTTTAAACTTTCGTATTTAAAATTATTTCACAAGACGTCTTGTTCCCAAGTTTGTTAACCTGGAGTTTTATTGTATAATATTATGCCTACTCAAAATTTTATCAGAAATCTAATTCAGAAAGTTGTGTACACTAGCTACCTGTCTGGTCAATTTCTCCAACAACTAAATTATGTTGTAGGTTTGGGTAGGAGGCTTTTTGCTGCCCAGACCTTTTTTTTACAAAACAACCTACGGTGAGGGAGAAAAAATATGACAACTTTGTGCACAAGTAACTTATTAATAGTAACGTAGCCTATATTTTTCACAGAAAACATGCCGCAAATTTTAACATTATGTTTAAATTGATTTAGGAAAACAATGTCCACACACTAATTTTTATGTTCACGAGCTGCTACTGTATTGTGCACCAGAACAGATGACAAGAAGATGGTCAACATGTAAACAGTGAACTAAACGAGCATGTCAGATAATTATTTAATTGTCTCTGGTTGCACAACATCATATTCAACATGCTAACATGTAGCGTCTGTAGGCTACTTCTTTAAAGAGCATGCTGAATGTCATGCCAGTTTCTGTGCATGTGGGTCACATTAAACGTTCTGGTGTTCACTGGTGTCTGATAGAGGTCACTTTACACATTTAAAATTTACTCCAAAAATAAATCACATTTTTGTAAAAAAAAATCAGAACTAAGCATTACTGTAAGTCCTGTAGTGTGAACATATCAGAGCCGACTGAGGAATAAGTGGCTAGTAGCACAGAGGAAAACACAGAATGGGAAAACTAAGCACAAACACAACAAATTCACAACTCAAACTGAAAAATTAACACAGAACCACACAAATCATGGCATTCTGTCTGTCAGCAAAATATATGAAGAACTTCTGGATGGATTTTACTGAATCTCTCAGAGAGTGATCATTGGATGATCAACATTTGTGTTAATTCAATCTATGATGGCCCCCTCATCAAATGTTTTTAGCAAACAAAAATGGTTATACTGTAACTCATTCATTTTTAAATGGATTTTCTTTTTTTTTTTTACATTTTTGTGTTTTTATGTGCGTTTTATGTTTTATACTTTTACTCCAAAATAACTCAAGTCACACGTTGTCTTGGTTTCAGGCGTCTCCAAATTAAATTTGTTGAAGATCCGAAAATCTTCCGTGTATTTTGGTAAGCCCGCAGTCTTAAAAAATCACCCAAAAGTAAAGAGGTTCTCAAATGTCAGAAGCCAAAGTCATTTTTTTCCTCCCAACATCTGGTCAAGGGTTGCTGAGGTCCGTGGCTGCATAAGTAGCGTGTGGGACTGGTACAGTGGCTGCGGCTGACTGATCTGCCTGCTCATTAAGGCACCGGCAAGCCCATTTGGCCTGGTCCTGTAATGGGGGGCCTGTACTGTGTCAGAAACACTTATTTGCTTCACAGCCATCACAGCGCATTAACATTCACGACGGCCCATCACACGAGGGAGGGTGAGAGGGGGTCATGAGGGTGTCTGAGAGGTCTTGCTCGCTGCCCCAGCCCATTCACACACTCACCCCACCCCGTTTAAACACACAGGGCCTTCAGAATCCACACACATTCACACTGAATCTGCATTTTATATAGAGATACACACAAATAAAACACAACACAGATGTAAGTCTCGTTCTAACGCTTAAAAATCATGAATCTACACCACATAAAGGCTGTTCTGTTTCAACTACTGTATGCTTGTGAACATGCATGCACTTGTATAATTATTCTAATACTCCTTTTTTGATGGCACACAGTCTTGAAAACCCCACAATCTCTCACACACTCAAGGAAACATGCAATCAACCCTCTAAGTAAAGGTCACATTTGCAATGCAGGTGACTGAAGCAGAAGGCACAAGGTAATTGGCTAACGGGACGGGGAGCGCTAATACCTTGTCTCTGAAAGATTATGTGATGGATGGGAGCGGCTTGGCATTGGGGTAATTAGATGTGTTTGGAGAAAACCAGACTGGGCCAGGACCTCCTCTTACAGAGAGTGGAAGGAAATTGGTACACTAAAGGGAAGTCAAAGAGGAGGAAGCATCTGTAGAACTAAGGGTCACGCAAGGTCCTCCCTAAATTTTTTAAATAGCTGGAGCGCAAGGATGCAATAGGGGAAAGTTACCGTAAGCTAAATGTGATTGGTACTGTACAAACTAAAAGGAACACATAAAAAGGAAGAGGTGAGGCAAAGAGGGGGAAAAATAAAGAAACGTTTTGGGGGGAAAAAAGAGTAAAGGTAAGTGCAAAGCATTTTAATTGAACTGGGCCAGTCGTGGTGGGTGAAGTGAAACCCTTTAAGACACATGCATTATTTACATAGTGTGTGTGGATGTGTAGAGCCTGTGTGACACCCCGTCTGCGTTGCACCTCCTTTGGAGAAGGAATATATTATATCATAGGGCACTCAAGTGGAAACAAAGACTCAGCCGTTCTCCATATAGAGTGCTCAAAATGGAAATATTGTCATTGATGCAGTATTTAACTGAGACTGCAAAGGAATGAATTACAAGTGTCATTCAAATCTCAGCATCAATTGTGTTGGTCCAGATAAAATGTACTGTAGAGTCTGGGACTTAAAGGAGAAAAAAAGACTTTACATCAGTGTCAGTGGTAATCCAAAGACTTAAAACAGATTAAGGTAAATTGAGAAAGTCAAAAGTCAGATTTACTGTAAATTAAGAGTCTAAAATCTAACTTTTTGGGAAAATCCAAGACACAAACGTATTTATATAAAGCTTGTGAAATACTCTGTTATATACAAATATATATTATAGTTGAGAAAGTTAAATTTTAGATTACAGTTTGTGACACTTATAAACTCATAATGTGGGTTTTCTTACTGTATAATTCATCCTGACAGGAAACAAGAAGTGATGTTAAAGTGATAGTTCAGACCTATAAATACAAAGGTTAAATACTAATAATTTCTTATTTTTGTAATTATTATTGTTGTTTTTTGTTTGTTTTATGTTCTCTGTTTCAAGAAAAATCGATTATTTTAACTGGACTGTTATCTCATGGCTAGTCTGAGCAAGCACTAACCAGTAGCCACTAGTAAGACTAAAGGCCCCCACATAGTCAGGCGTACTTTGGTCCACGGAGGTCCGCGCTGACTCAAAGCGGAACCAAAGCGGACGTCCACCGGACTGGTCTGTGCAGAGATCAATTTTTTTTACGTCCGCATCCGCAGTGCACACAATGGCATGTACTGTTCTGGGTGTGACACCAAGCTCATAAAGTTGAGAATCTGTGTCATTTGTGGACGGAATGGAGTCAAATCTTGAAAAGCTCATGGAGGAGATTAGAAAACTTTATGACGCGTCAATGAAGGAATATAATCAAAGACTTTCAGTGAGCAACAAATTTGTGGGAGGGAATAGCTCTGATCCTGGGTAAGGTAGTTATTTTCTTTTTTTTTCTTTTATTGTTTTAAAGCTAAAATGCAAACTATCGCTTCCTCCTGATCCTTGACATCACGACTGAAATTGCGAGAAATAAAGAATTTGTCCGGCGGTCAGTAAGCTTGAGTATGAAGTCTCAAACATCCGCTGACAATACGCGTGGAGTCCGCGTGGCTCACACGGACCGCATGCAGTATGCCCGAGTATGTCGGAGCCTTAAGGTGAACTGCTTCTGTCTTAAAATAATTCCATTTTTTTCTTTTATAAACATTCATATAAATCCTACACTTCTCAATTCATTAAACTAGGGATATGAAGGACACTTCCTGTGTTTCTGGTTTCAATCTCAAGTTCAAATATATGGTGAGAGTTGCGTCTGAATTTTGGTAAACAACTTTTGTAGAAGTGTCTTCTAAAAACTGGCAGTAGGTTTGGGAGTTGATTTTGAGTGCAACCCCAAAAGGTTTGACTAACTCATATCAGCCCATACCACTACCCCGCCTCCACCTTGCTGGTGTCTGATGTGAAGTGGAGCTCTGTGCCCAATTACTGATCCAACCACGGGCCCATCCATCTGGTCCGTCAAGAGTCACTCTCATCTCATCAGTCCATAAAACTTTTGAAAAATCTGTCCAGATATTTCTTGGCCCAGTTTTGACATTTCAACTTATGTGTCTTGTTTGGTGGTAGTCGGGTTTCAGACTTCCTTACCTTGGCCATGTCTCTGAGCACTGAACACTTTGTACGTCTGGGCACTTCAGGTGGGTTGCAGTTCTGGAATATGACAGCATTCGAGGATAATGGGTTCCTGGTAAACTCATGTTTGATTATTTTCAAATCTTTTGCAGTTAATTTGTGTCCTTTTTTTCTGAACACATTTCTTGCAACCCTGTTGACGATTTGCAGCAAAACGTTTGATAGTTCTGTGATCACACCCTGATATCTTAGCAATTTCAAGAGTGATGCATGCCTACGAAATACCTTTTCTTTTTAAAAATTTTGACTTTTCAGGGTCACACAAATCTTTTTGTTAGCCCATGTTGCCTGAAGAAAAGAAGCTGTCTAATAATTATGCACACCTTGATATGGGGTGTTGCTCTCCTTAGGCCCCAACCTCCCTCATTACACAAATACACAGCAGCTGATATG
This sequence comes from Austrofundulus limnaeus, assembly GCF_001266775.1. NCBI lineage: Eukaryota > Metazoa > Chordata > Actinopteri > Cyprinodontiformes > Rivulidae > Austrofundulus > Austrofundulus limnaeus. Next base: position 1,253,248 of record NW_013952514.1, on the reverse strand, counting down.
CTTATATCCAGTAAGCGTTCAAGTTTATACAGCTTGGATTTGGAAAATATGCAGAAAAAACAAGTACCCCCGGCTGCGGTCCATGGATTGGGTCAGGGCCGGACAGTAGACGGAGTCAGACAAACAATGGGCGTGGTCACGGCTTGTCGGAACATCTTAATATGATGCTTGAAACATTGGGAGTGTTTTATTTATTTATTTTTGGTGGTTAATTTTAGAATTTAGCATCTGAGGTTGGTTAATTTTAGAGTTGAGGGCRGGGTCAGATGTCCGACCCCGCCTGTTATCCGACCCCGTTCCGCGGTCTGCAGCTGGGGGTTAATCGAAAAAATGACATTATCAAAACTGCAACTTGCCAAATAATTGTGCACACAGTGTAAAACAAGCAAAAGTGGACTTGCCTTCTTGTTTTCTAGTGTCAACTATTGTGGCTAAATAAAATGATTTATGCAGGCTCTTTTCTGTCTAAAAGAAACAAGTATAATGACAGACATGTTACAATGCAGCTGCAGGTGAACAGCAGAGACTGAAAGTGCTTATTGAAAATATCCTAATTGTTACCCTGATCTGATACATATAATAAGCTCAGGACATCTAGTTTTATAAAACATTGTTTGCATGAAGCACTGCTTGAGACTGGTTCTGTTTTAAATGGGCAAAGTCCACTTCTTGGTCCCACAGACAAAACTGTTAGCCACTCATTCTGGTCAAAATTCAACTTAATTTTCCCAAACCCTAGTTGTTCCTTGTGCTATCTATAACAGGTAAGATATTAATTGTTTCCAACATTTCCATAAATTCCTATACTTCAAACATCTGAACTGATGCTTTGGTTCAAGTGGTGGAACAGTGGATGGTTAAACAAGTTTTAGGCCAAGTCAGAAGAGTGTATTTTGTTTAAAGCCATCAATAAGTGTCTACTTCAGCACTTGCTAATAAACACCAGCTGAGATTATTATTATTTTAACTAAAATCAAAATTATGCCACATAGCATTTAATAAAACATAAAATCATAAAATTAATTGTCTCCCATACATGCTTTTTTTGTTTTAGTGTAGCCTTTGGGTTTACAAATAAATATATCTAGACTGTTTCACTCATTGCAAAACATTCATCTCACTCCCCACAAATTAAACCTCATATTATTGCAAAGCTTATACATATAACAAAAAAAAAAACGGACTGTTTATTCAAAGTTATAATCTAAAGCGTTACTTCTTTCTCAGCATAGGGGTTCAAAATATAAGCATAACAATATCACTAACAAATAATGATGACAGAGTCTTCTTTTTCCACTCCAGCTTCAACTCTTCGAATATTTCTTCATCCTCTCCTCTCCTGTGCTCACCCAGCAGGTTCTGGCTGCTGTGTGCAAATAAGATTAGCAGGTTGTATTTTCTCAGGTCTCAGCTTTGAAACAGTAAGCCTGGCTGTGTATATAATTAGAGAGAGATTATGGCAAGGCCACTGCCAATGAGCCCCGCCAGCTGACATTTCGTGTGTGCATTTGTGTGTGGCAGTGTGAACTGGCAGCGGCTGTGTTGGTGTGGCCTTTTCCTCTAATCTCTCTGTGTGTCCACATGTGTGTGCAGGACCACAGGTGATGTTTGAGGTGCAATAGAGCCAGGACACTGGTATTATATTTTCTGAAAAAGTAAAACCATTTAAATTACAGTTGTGTTTTACCTGAAAAAAAAAAGTTGTCCTGTGCCAGACTGATGTTAATTTGATTGTCAGTGGTTGGCCTTTGTTACTCCAGGCTTCAGACTTGATCACAAAGCAAACATGGCGGCCCGTGAACTTGGCAGACGTCTGTAGCCAGTATCTCTCCCCTGATGGTCCTGAGTGTTTAACTCTGAATCTATCAATATCCTGTTTATTCAGTCCGCATAGGAATAATCACTTCAGTAAATGTGTAATATTTTTACAGGACTTATAGGTTTGTAGGTCAGACGTTCTTTTTCAAACAAACTCGGGATTTGAAACATTTCAAAACTGAAACAATTAAATCATTTTTTCACAAATACAGCAGGAAAATTGAACTAACTGAAAGACTGTATAAAACGGTACAGTATAAAATGGAAATAAATGTGTAAGAAAATATGTCATGAACACAAAAAGAATATGTTCTGCTTATTTTTACAATGGAATACTGTTTTCTTTTTTTTCTTTTTTGTGTAATGTAGCTGACATTCCTGCGGCTTCTGAATACATGAAAATGATTTAATACAGTTATTTATACTTTTAGCAGCTCTTTTTATCCCACAGCTGAGCTGCTAAAAATGACAGATTTTCTTTTCTGGATCTCTGACAGACGGACTTCAATCTCTGAACTCGTAAAGTTCTTCTTTTAAGTTTTCGCTGCCATTTTCATGAATGAATGGACACTTCCTGATATCTGAGGCAGGAATCACAGCCTTATATGGTGTTTTGGGGTGGTAATTATGCTAATCTCCTCTCGCGTGCATGAGCAGCTGGATACGAACAGGTGGAATTTACGCAGCTCATTTACGCACATTTCCTGAAGATCGAAGTGTTTGTTGAATCTGACGTGACATGTTCGTACGAACCCTTTGTACGAACAAAAGTAAGAGAAATTCAGGAGAAGAATACGAACATGTTCTTGCATGAGGCCCAATGTGTGTAACCTTTACTCATTTGAGTTGAGTGGAACCAGTTGACATTTTTTTTAATAAATCCACTACGTCTGTTTTTTGAGTGTACCTCACAGACATATTTTCTATCAACACCATCAACTGTATAAATTTATTGAGATGCAATGCCAACATTATGATTATGTATGTTCAGGATTATATATATTAATGTGTTGAAAAGAGGATATGATAATATACTTTATTGTCTTCCTGGGATGTAAATTTGCCTAAATTACTACAATTACTGATTAAAAACATTAAACTTTTGATATTTCTAAAAACAAATGTTTACTTTGTTTAAAAATACAAATATTTTCCTTTTGATTTGAGGGAAAACATTTTTTTACTTTTCTATTTCTGACTTTTAAATGACACAATTCAGTCTGATTATGTTTTAACAAAACAAACAACAAAAATGAATGAATAAATACAATAAAACAAGTAAACGTTTTGTTTGTCAATTACTGTATTTTTTTTCAATCACAGCAAAATCAGTATTTATCTCAGAGAAAATGTCAACACAAATATAATAGATGATTTTGATTTAATTGTGATCAGTGAAACGTGACAAAATATGATATAACATTGTAAATTATTTAAAAGTACTTAGATTAATAAATTTACAAAAAATATGTTTTAGTATATAATAAATCATTTACCTTTTATCTGAAAAGAAACATTTTTGATCATGTGATATATTTGACTTAATAATTATATATATTCAAAATCAACGTTTTTTCTGTTTTTATTTCCACCCCACTAGCTGCCCGAACTCAGACACAATCCTTTTCTCTTCCTGCCATCATCCCACTTCCATCCACTCCCCATCACTCCATGCTGGATGAAACTTACTAAATAATAGAAGAATTACGGGTATTTTATTCAGCCGTTTCTTCACGCACAGTTTCACACAAATTTGCGCTCAGAGCGTTTTTCTAACTGACTGCAGAATCACAGTGGTTTACTGTCCTAACAGACGCCTCGCAGCTCACCACTCTCTCCTCTTGCAATTAGTTTCATCGAATCCTATTGATTTTTACCCCCCTTTCAATTACAAACACAAAAGTCAACCACCTAGATGTTTGCAGTCATTAGGTGAAACTCTTTGTGTCTTCCTCAATACTAATTATGTGTGGCTGCTGCTGGGGTTATCCTGTCTGCTTGGAAAAAGAAGGAGAAATAAAGAAAGAAAAAAAAAACACAAAACTACATGCACCAGTGGAGATCTGGGGTCCTGTCGCATGTGTGTGCACGGGTGTATGTGATCGAGTGTCTGAGCGCATGGCTATCCTTCCACCGTGAAGCCTACGGAGAATACAACTAATAAAATAAATATGACTTGGATAAAGGGGAGGGGGGAGGAGGGGTAGAAAGTGTTTGTCCCTTGGCACGTCTTCCGCTGACTGGGTAATGCATTGTATTGTCTGTGTGGCCTGGCGTTTCTCTTGCATTGTTAAAGGAATGCACCCAGAAATGTCTTCGCTTTACTTAATTCTAAATAAATCCTGACATGAAATGGTTATTTCCTCTGAACAGAGTTTTGAGATTTGGATTGAAATCATTTGGAACAGGAAAAAGATAGTGGAAAGGAAACAAAGGAATAGGGATTTATTGGGACTAGATTTTTATTTTCAATTTTTATCTTTTTTTTTAAACAAAAGGTGTTTGATGAATAAATACATTTTGAAACTTTTATGCTCAACCCTGAAATGTTACAGATTAAAAAGTAAAAGTAGCACAGGTTTCTGCTTTGCATGGATTTCTGACCTATATTTACTCCTCTAAACAAGAGTAGCATAAGAACAGTTTATGCCAGCATCTCAGATTTGAATTGATGCCCTTTTCTCTAAAATGTGACTCTTGACAATAAGAGGCAATTACTACATTATAACACAAACAGCCTAAAACTTACAGTTTTCTAATTTGAATATATATATTTGAATATATTTGTTGTAGTAAATCAACATTTTCCTTGCATCGTGACCTGAAACATTTACATGCAATTGTTTAGCATAGATGATTAGTATACTTATCAAAAGAGCACAGATTAAAAATAAATAATTTATGTGGACTTACATCCATTAACAATATAGTTGTACATAATTCATCTGCAGTCTTGATGTTGGTATGCTTGCAATTGTCTTCATTTTATTTTTTGTGCATCTTTTCTGTGGCGTGTGCTTCCAGTTTCAGAGGACTGACATGAAATGAAGAGAAGTAAAAGTTCAGCCAGAGCCAATTATTGACCCATCTGCTCTGAGGAGTTCAGAAGAGAACAACAGCAGCCAAAAAAAAAAAAAAAAATGTAAGAAATGTGTGTTCAACAATTACGGACCAATATACTTGTTAGCACAGTATTCCAAACATTTTGAGAAATTATTTGTAACTATCAATTTATTGCTAAACAAAATATTTTAAATAGCAGTCAGTATGGCTTTAGAGCAAATAATTCAACACCAATGGCTCTCATGGAATTGATACAACAGATATCAACTGTTGTTGATCAAAAACAATATTGGGTTAGTATTTATGTTTTAAAGAAAACATTCAATATTATTAAAGGGAACAAATTGTTCAAATAAATGATGTAAGATCTGAACTCTGCAATATAACATGTGGAGTTCCTCAAGGTACTGTACTTGGACCAAAGTTGTTTCTTTAAATGTGAATGACCTCGTGAATGTGTCAGGTTTTTTTTTTATATATAAAGTGTGTTCTATTTGCAGATGATACCACATTTATTTGTTTGGGTAAATATATAACATGGATTTTAGAGATGATGCAGACTGAATTTGTAAAAATATAGAATTGGTTTAAACTATTCAAGAACTATCTACAAAAGGTAAGTTTTTCTATATGTATAATCTTGCAACAATATCGTATCTCAAAGGATTTGAACTATCATTTTACCAATGAGGATTCTTAAAATTACCTTAAGGAAAAATTTCTTATTAAGACTTGTATAAACTTTATGTCATAAAAAGTAAAGTCTAAAGTCTATGTTTTAATTAAGCTGTGTATGTATGTTGAGAATAAAACTGTTCTACAAGGAATGGTCCAACAAGTTTTAATCTTAATTTATTGATACTTACAGTGGATTACAGAAAACAACAAACAAGAAAAAAGTGTACAAACTTTAAAAATGTTTTGATGTTTGCACTTTTCTTTTGTTACTCTGTGTCTTGTGTTAAATGGTTTTGCTTTTTTAACCAAAAATCCATACACCTGCATAAAAGATCCGGAACAACGGGGGAAACAAACTCTGTTCTGTTGAAAGCAGACCAAATGTGTCAAGTCACACCCTTAGATAATCAGTGTGATTGGTCCTGCTTTGACATAATGTTACTTAATTACAGTTTAAAGCAGTGGACTTAAAAAATTAGCTGTTCTGGACTATCACAGCACTTACAAATCAGCATGTAAGCCGATTATTTATTTATTTTTTAACAGCGGTGGTGTGAAAATCTCTGCATGTTTGCATAATGTAAAAGGGATGCTTTTGCAAGGATTTATTGCTAAAGCTTTTTTTTTTCTCATTTTTACTTCTTTTTTATTTAGTTGAACTGCATTGACCAGGTGCATGTGGATTCACACAAACATCAGACGGAGAGTAAAAAGACACAGAAAACACTGCCTGAAACCAAATTTCTTTTCATTTTCAATGATTTGAATAACCCATTGCCATCCCTTCAGTGGGAGTAGCTGCAGATTAATGGTACAAAGTTGTCATTTGAATAAGTGTTTCCTCCTTTCTACTAGCTGATCTAATAAATATGCTAATATGGTCGTCAGCAAACACCACTCCAGTTGGATATCCTGAACTTAAAGCTTGCATCTTGTGTAAAGAGCAACCGGGCGTTGTGAAGAATTCCATTTTTCCACACGTGATTTGACATCAGCACTCTGTTATTTGTTCACCAAAGGTCAGCATTCAGTTTTTTTTTTTTTTTCCTTTTGGCAGCTAATTAAAATTGCTTGTTTGACAGCTGCAAAGTTGTATCTCAGCTATAGGTCTAATGTTTCAACGGTTTAAGAGGATTTGTGCAGAAAGTTTTACCCCGTTTGGATCAAAATTTGAGAAATCCTCTAATTGTGACGAGACTCAGACTGGGTGTCTCATTTTCCTTTATTTCCTACCTGTTCTCTTGAGTTCTCTGACACTGACTCAGCCATCTATCAGAAAGTGCTCCTTTGATAATTACATGCCAAAATGACTTAAAACCCCCACACTAGGTGTAAGGCATTACAGCCTAAATGACATGCCGCCTCACCCTGAGGACTTTTTAACAAGGTAAGTCAGGAGAACGGCACACGGTTGCTCACTTCTGTCCATAATTGTTCAGCAACAGCTAATTAAAGCCTTTCATAATCCTCCGACTTGTTATTTGGGCTAAACAACCACCGCTCTCTATCTCTGGGTTTCTGATGTGTGTCTTGCATAAGCCAGAGAGGGAAGAAGCTGGCAGAAAGTACGGCGGAGACAGGCCGCCACTCAGTGAAACAGATAATTAACTGATGTACAGCAGCGAGCAAAGTCTTATTTATTTATTTTTGAACAGATTCAGCAAGCAGGAAGGATCCTGCCTCTTTTTTTTTTTTTGGGGGGGGGGGGTTGTCAGGCAATGGAAATGAGACTGCAGGAAAAGAGCAAGAAAATAGAATGTTGATGGGCCGAATGCCAAGCCACAGAGTCTCCGGTGGGTTCTTCCATGACACAGTTGTGTGTGTGTGTGTGTGTGTGTGTGTGTGTGTGTGTGTGTG
>NW_013952514.1:1243966-1245822 GCF_001266775.1 Austrofundulus limnaeus | reverse complement strand
GTGTGTGTGTGTGTGTGTGTGTGTGTGTGTGTGTGTGTGTGTGTGTGTGTGTGAGCAAACCCCCAGAACAAGCCAGCAGAGCCTGAACACTTGGCACCTGCAGTTCATGTGTTAAATGTGGGCATGGTTGTCAGCATGTATGGAGGTGTGTTGAACTTGCTTAGCATGTCTGTTGGACACCTGCACACTTTGTATACTTTTACACACCACACCAGAGTTATGGAGCCACAGAGGCAGACTTGTGCGTCTGGTTGATTTCAATGTGTTTGGACTGAAAGCACAGCCGGCAATTTTACTGCAGTTTTTTTTTTTCTTTTTCTTCATTCCGTGTGTGTGTGTGTGTGTGTGTGTGTGTGTGTGTGTGTGTGTGTGTGTGTGTCTGTGTACAATATAAAGGCAGCTTTAAACACACTGAAACTGCAAAGTACAATATGCATAGTTTTTTTGTTCTTGTTTCTTCCCTGTATTGTTATAAACAACTTTTTTACGTTAAATGATTGAAAGAAAAGAAATGATTACTGTTGATTGAGATGAGTGTGAGGGCGTTTAATGTGTGATGTTTCAGAAGTCAGATTTCAGAATGAAATTATGTTTATTGCATTTCATATCATTGCTTTGCTTTCCTGATTTATGTAGGTGTCCATTTATGTGCAGTCAAGAAGATCACTTTTGATACATTTTTTTTTCCTGTAGTTACCTATGCAGGTTTGTTTGCCTGTCTGTTACCAAAATATTTCATTAATCACTGAACACATTTTAATGAAACTCTCCTAAAGTAATCACTGCATGTACATCTACAACTGACTTGAATTTAGTTTTAACCCCATTCAAGATGGCCGACACAGCTAATCGACATTGGCTAACACAAAAATGGTCATACTAAAGTGAAATTTACAGATCTTGATCTGAATTTTGAAGCGTAAGTAGTTGAGAGCTATTTACATAACACATTCTGAGCTCCATGCAATGTGCAACACATTTGTTCAAAACTTTGGCATTAGAATCTAATCACTGCAGGTGTATCTGCAACTGATTGATGTTTGGATTCAATTTGAATATGGCTGCTGTAGCAAGTTAATAATTAGCAAACATAAAATGGCTAGAACTCATTTTTAGAGGTATTGAGCTAGGATTATGTGGTAGTGGCTGAGTCATTCCAAAATAATTTGTGCTAACGGATCAAGCAAGGCTTTTGTTTAAAACAGTAGCATAGAAGAAAGTGAGCAACATGAATTACTTCTAGCAACGCTAGTTTTTTTTTTTTTTTTTTTTTTTTTTTTGTTAACTTTTTAGGGTCTGACTCTGAGTAGTAGTTGTAAAAATCACAAATCCAGGAGTTCAAAACTTTTTACAGTCAGCTAGGTTGCGTAGTCTATTAGTCGAACCACACAGTTTCAGTACGGGGTGCTTCTTGGAGCACTTTTTTAAAGCTACTTTCTGAGCAGCCTGCTCATGCTGCTTTACAATTTCGTGACTCCCCCAAGTGTGAAACAGAAAGAATCTGAATCCGGAACACCTCGGCTGTTTGCAACAAAATGCAGAGATGTGAAAAGAACCAGTCAGTTTAAAGCCGAATGTAAAGCAACAGTGACCTCTGTGGTTTGAATAGAAAATTGCATAGAAGAGGGAAACCATCAATTTAGCAAACTTACTCACAAAACTGCAGAGATGGTGTCGAAATCATCACAGTTTTCTTTTAAAAGCCACTTCAATCAAATACCATGAATAGTTGATTTCATATATTTTTAGTAAAAAAAAACTGTTGATCATGTTTGTCCACTTCTGTGTCAATCTTTGGGTGTGTGTGTGTGTGTGTGTGTGTGTGTGTGTGTGTGTGTGTGTGTGTGTGTGTGTGT
>NW_013952514.1:1235063-1243901 GCF_001266775.1 Austrofundulus limnaeus | reverse complement strand
GTGTGTGTGTGTGTGTGTGTGTGTGTGTGTGTGTGTGCGCAGGAGGGAGAGAGGGAAACTGTCAGGTTGTCTGTCTGCCACCACTGATACCAGCAGTTTGCTGGAGGGGAAACATCTAGATATTTCTGCTTGACCGTGCGGCTGCCCAGCCAGAGACGGCCTCTATTCCTGTTTGGCCTCTCTTTGCGGACAGCTGTGCGTCCGTGTCCGTCCGTGTGTGCGTGTATGTGCGTGTACACGTCAGACAATGATAGACAAGGTGGGGCCAGTTGGACAGTGATTTTGGAATCTGTTTTACCCTCAGGTGACTGTCAAGTTGTCAGAAAAAAACAGGTCTGTTCCAGTTCAGGATGTTTCACCCCATGTTTATATTTGCAGCTATTTTCCCCTTTGAGTGTGAACATCTTGTTGACAATGCTGAACACAGAGAGCCTGGACAGGTAAATAAGTCACACCGTGCTTCTGATCGGTAGGTGTTAAGGCATTTTTTAAGAACCAAATAATGTTTATGTGCAAAGAAAACATGAACTCGCATTATATGCCCTGATATTAAGAACTATACACACACTTGTTTTTTCCCTTAATGTTATTTTTTAACTTAGTGAAATAAAAGAACAGTTTTTAAAAATCAGTGACCACTAATTTTTTACATTTTGGGGGACAAAAATCCTTTATATACATGTAACAATACTTAAATGTCACAGTATAGTATGCATTTTGATAACCTTTGCTGGTTGTAAAATAAGGCAGAAATGATACTATCTCCCAACATATAAATAAATAAAAGTCACAGACCTAGCTTCTCAACTTGGTGAGTGTGGAACAATAATGTTTGATATCATGGGAAATAAATCAAATATGCAAATGAACAATCATAAATGTTTTTAACTGCTGACTGTATGATGTTTCTGCTTGCCACACTACACCTCTCATCTTCCTCTGCTGCAGCTGTTTTCACTCTGATTGTGCACTTTTTCCACACAGCTGATTTAAAACAGAAAGGGAAAAGGTCTATTGTCAAACAAAAACTGAATGAGTAATGGCAAAAATACTGGGAAGAAGGCAACAAAGAAAGATGGTTCAGAGACAAGTGAGAGAAATGATAACAGCAGAGAAATATTAATAAGTAGACTAAGATTTGGAAACACTGTGTTGTATGTGTTGCATTTACGTGTATTTTTCAGAATCTCCTCTATTTAGATTTAGTCCACTATGTTAAAATATACATATTATAGTAAATATTGCTTAGATTAGATTATTTTAGCCTGAAAATGATTTTAATAAGTTTAGGGTAAATGGGATTGAATGAAAAGAACAGTTCAAATTATTCAATTCAATTCAGTCAATTTATATAGCGCAAAGTCACAACATACAACGTCTCAGTGCACTGTACATGAAAAAAAGAACAATCTAAAGAAGAAGCCAGCAGATTGTGTTGAATTACTTCATCACAGTCTCCCATCCTGAGCAAATGGTGGAGAGGAAAAACTCCATATTAACAGGAAGAAACCTCCAGCAGAACCAGGCTCAGGACAGGCAGCCATCTGCCTCGACTAGCAGTGTTGGGGGACAGGAAAGAGACACAGCCAAACACAGAAGAACTGGTCCAGGTGCATCTTCTTCAGGAAAAGAGACAAAAAGAAAAAAAAAACATGTTATTGATAGAAATAATTACAATAAACATGTAGAGAAGAGAGACTAAATAAAGCAGAGTGAAGAAATGTTCTTAGTTTGTGCTCCAGCAGTCTAAATGAAGAATAATTCAGGAAACCTAAGTCTAACTATATGATTTATCAAGAAGGAAAGTCTTCAGTCTAATCTTAAAAGTAGACAGAGTGTCAGCCTCACGGACAGAAACTGGAAGTTGGTTCCACAAGAGAGGAGCTTGAAAACTGAAAGCTCTGCCTCCCATTCTACTTTTAGAAACTCGAGGAACCACAAGTAAACCTGCAGTCTGAGAGCGAAGGGCTCTGTTAGGAAAATATGGAACAATAAGATATTTGATATAAGATGGAGATTGGTTGTTAAGAGCTTTGTATGTTAGGAGTAATATTTTAAATTATATTCTGGATTTGGTTTAATCACAGCCACCTTAAAGCTCTGTGACGCATAACCCTTTATTAAAGATAAATTAAGTACATCTAAAATATAAATATTAATTAAGGGAAATGCTTCTTTGAACAGTCTGGTTGGGATAGGATCTAACAAACATGTTGATGTTGATTGATGTTGATTTGTTTTAAACATGTTGATGGTTTGGATGAAGCTATTATTTTAGATAATTCAGAGAGCTCAACAGGACAAAAACTGTCAAGAAATAAATCAATTTCTAGTGACACTAAAGTTGCCTCATCTGACAGAGAATCAGAGACAGTAGCAGGAAGTTTGGCATGAATTTTATTCCTTATTAAAATTATTTTGTCTATAAAGAATCTCATGGTCAACACTAGTTAGAGTTATAGGGATACATGGCTCAACAAAGATAGGACTTTTCATTAGTCTAGCTACAGTACTGAACAGAAACCTGGGATTGCTTTTATTCTCTTCTATTAAAGATGAATAATAGACAGTTCTAGCTTTATGAAGGGCTTTCTTGTATGTTAGCAGGCTGTCTCACCAGGTTTAATAAAATTATTCTATGTTGGTGGAGCGCCATTTTCTCTCCAGTTTTCTAGATGCCTGTTTTAAAGAACATAACTCTAAATTAAACCAGTGAGTCGGCTTCGTATGATTGATAACTTTGTTTTTAGTGGAGCAATTTCATCAAGACAGGTTTGCATTAAAGTTGTAATTTTATCAACAAGACCATCTAAGTTACTGTTCTCTGTTACATTATTCTGTAAGACAGAGGAAAATAAAGACAGAAGAGATTATTTAAACGTAGCTACAGCATTCTCTGATAAACATCTACTATAATGAAGTTTACTCTCAGTAGCTTTAACGTCAGTTAATGTAAACTCAAAGGTTATTTAAAAATGGTCAGAGAGAACTGGATTGTTAGGATGCATTATTAAGTTCTTACTTTCTATACCAAACGTCAGAACCAGATCAAGAGTTTCACTATCAACATGACTGTTAAAATCTCCTATTATTATAATTTTATCAGTATTTAATAATAAAGCAGTCAGAAAATCTGAAAATTCTGATAAAAACTAAGAATAAGGGTCTGGAGGAAGATAAATAACAGTAAGTAACATAGGTCTTTCTGATTTCCATTTTGGATGAGAAAGACTGAGGGTCAAAGACTCAAATGAATTATAACTAATATTAGATTTAGCATTAAACAGTTCTGACTTATAAACTGCAGCTACTCCTCCACCACAACCTGATGTTCTTGGAACATGAAAATTTAAATAATTAACAGGAGTGGATTCATTTATACTAACAAAATCCTCCTGTTGTAACCAGGTTTCAGTAAGACAGATTAAATCAATATGATGAACAGTTATCAGATCATTAACTAACAGAGACTTAGAAGAAAGAGATCTGATGTTTAATAAGCCACACCTAATAGTTTTATTGTTTTGTTCTGGTAAAGTAACTGTGTTTATTTTTATATGATTTTTATGATTTATTTTTCTGGGGTTTTTATATTCATTTAATTTGGTCCGTGGGTGGGCTGACACAATCTTAATGGGGGTCTGGGTAGGCTATAAAGGAGAAGCAGCAGAGATGTGTGTAAGACTACAACTCTGCTTCCTAGTCTGGACCCTGGATTGTCAGTTATTTCTGTGGTCAGCAAAGTTAGCTAAATCAGCTAAAATTATTGTTCTCTAGACAGATTATAAATGGTTAATATCTTTTCTATTGTAGATACAGTAGCTCTGTGAGCAACTTCAGCTTGAAGAAATAGAGTTTAATTTTACTAAGCTAATGAGCTAATAGTTAGTCCTAAGACCAAAGTGGATTTCTTCCAGCTTACATCTCCAAAAAAAATAAACAAATAAAAATAACAGCAATTAAGAAGAACAGCTTTACAAATCATTTTGTTCTTTTCAACTTTGCATTAAATGGTTACTCCAGAAAAAATTTAATAAAAAAAATTACGACATTACTGCTGAAAGTCCCCCAGGTTGCTCCGGAAGCACGATGACTCAAGCTGCTGCTGTCAGTTTTAGCTCTGGGAAATAATCGTAACATTTTATTGAAATGACTGTGTTGTTGGGAAATTAATTAGAAATATTCTCAGCAAAATGGTCAGATGTGCTGCTCAAGATTAAAAGCATTACAAGAAGTTTGAACTTCTTGTAACTGTAATTGTAGGAGAGGGACTGCAGATGAAAACCTCCACGGCTAATTCTGGCTTTTTTCGGTAATACGCACTGTCCCTTCTTAAATAAATAAATAACAACTTCAATCCTGAAGATTTTATTCAGCCTGAAAGACAAAATTGAAGTATACTGGAGATGGACAGTGGAAGCATTATATCTGAAGGATTCATGCCCCTTATCAGGCTGCAAATAATAATGAGCCTCTTAGTTTATACAAGGCGATGTACTCTGTTTATTGTCTTCTGTCCCAGGGTGAGTGTGACCGGGTAGTCAGTTCCCACTTCTGCCACCAGCAACAATACAATGTGACAAAAGGTCCTTTTGTCAGAACACCTATTATCCACTGTGGTGCAAAAACAATGTATTAACACATCATTGAACATAAAAAATAAGAAGAGTTTGGATGTCGTCTATCCAAAAAGTAAGATTTTCTTATTTAGATCCAGGACTGTAAAGAATAAAAGCATGTGAGAAACTGTAAGGATTGGGATTTTGTCCAAGCCTGTTATCAAACAGAAACAATGGTGGGAAAAGATAGGACAGGCCAGTAAAAAAGTGAAAGATTTTTTTTCAAAGCCTTCCTGAAAGTCACTGGGGTAAATAATCGCCTCTATTCAGAGTCCATTGTTTGGGGGCCAGCATAACCAGAAGTGGCCTAATATGTTAGTTGTTCACGATTTTTGGCTCTCATCACTTCCCCAAAGATAGGTGATCAAAAATCAAGACAACAGGATGCCAAAGACATATCACAGCAAATGTGAGGATTTACATTTGCACTCCTCACAAAAGCAAAACGCTTTACAGTGGAGCTCTGTTACTATTATCTGCTGTGTGAGGAATCTCCTTCGGGGACCTCAACCAAACAGGAACTACCAACAACTTTACACGGAGGACCAAATACCAGAATTATGTTTTCAAAAACCTTTGTGTTGGATTGAAACAAACACATAGAGCCGCAGACAATCCCATATAAGCGCGCGTACAAAACACAAGTACAAACACACAACAAGATGCAGGCACGTGCACATGTGCAGTCACAGAGCATGGAGGGGATTACAATATTTCCCCCCTTTATCCAGATTAGACAAGATCAAATTATTTCCCTTCTGTGATGCCAGTTTTCTGCTGTCTAATGCCGGCTTTTCAAACAACACAAGGTTTTATTGTGGCCAGCGCATAATGCTGCAGATTTCCAATTCCTGTCAAATGTGCTGTGACAGAATGCAGTAACTCTTCTTGTATTCAGCCGGAGGAGGCCCGTGCAGGCCACTTACACTGGCTGCAGCTAAGCTGTTTATGTCCCTCATTCAGCAGTTACACAGGCCGGCGAGTGTAAACACAACAGTATCTTTTTAATTGTGCTGTTTCAAGCCTTGCTTCTCTGTCGAATTAGAGAGCAGACCACTCTCTGTCTCTCCCAGAGTCTGGCAGATTAGCGGCCCCGTTGTAGGGGTGGCTCGGTTTGAGTTGACACCGAATCAGCTTAAACTTCCCTCAGTGAGCGTGGAGAGGAGTGATAACAACCGCACGCTTGTTTGCGGTGCCGAGACGTGGCGGCGAGGGTGCGCGCGGGTTTGTATGTCCAGCAGACTTTTTTTTTCTGTTCATTGTCCCGTTATTTGCTAAGAGGCCAAAGATAAGAAGAGACAGAGTGAGCAGAAAAACCTGTGCATGCATAAGTGTCTGACAGGATGTACGAGAGATAAAGCGAGATGAAGCAGTGTGTACCGCAACAGTACTGATGATACACCTAGGCATTTGTCAAGATTAAAAGTTTTACAAATCTTGATTTGATTGTTTTATTTAGAAAAATACTTTTATTACCAGTAGGATGTAGTGACACTTACTGGCAAAAATGCTAACTACAACTGAAGTTCAGTGTGGTCTATGTGCTCTCTGCTTAAAAGGATGATAACAACTCATTTTATTCCATTATTAAACTAAACTATTATACAATAATGAATCTCACATCTTTTATCTGTAGTTTGCTCTAAGGGGTGCACACTGAAGCATAATAAAAACAATTGACAACACCAAATTTTAATTACTATTCATTGACATCATCCTTTTTACAGGTTTAATAGAGCCACAGTGTTAAAGTAAACTGAAATACCCAGAGAGAACATCACACTTGTTTAGTGGAATCATGCAAAATCTCCAGAGAATAGATATTGTTATGGCAATATTTATTTAACAAAGACAGAAATATGTGGTCCAAGAATGAAGGTACTCCATGAGATGATCAGCTGAGTTTTATTGCAACAACAGGAAAACACAAAGATAAACACAAGTGATTTCTAAGAATGACTGTTGTTATCTTGTTGTAAATCTTGTTCTGACTTTAATCATTCTATCAGCAGATGAACAGCATGTCATGAAAACCTAGGTCATTAAAGTATGTTATGAATTATGAGTTTAAACATAAAATTATTAGTTCCATTACAACAACAGTATCAGTACATCCTGTTACTTACCTTTATTTGGCCTACTACAGGTGAAATGGTGTTTTTTTAATGTCTGATTAGCTCTGCTACTTATATGGTAAGGTCAACAGGCAACAGGTGTAGGCTTGCCTACTAACATAGTTTTTTTCAATGATTGTTTTTTGTTTGTTTTATTTCTATAATAAATCGAAATCACCTGCTTGCTGTGAAATTCAACAACCAACAAGTTCCTCTGTAGGACCCTGGGGAGTGGTGTGGCCATTTACACTGAAAGTTGTAACTTGGAGCTCTGAATAATGAAACCCCAGAGTTGAGGGTTCCCAGCACACCCCAGCCTTACAAAAAACAAAAAAAGTGTAACAACTTGTTTATGTGAGGAACAGATAGTATGGTGAGATTAATCTGATTTTTCAATTGATCCAATTCTGACTTGGGTCTTGGAAATCCCACCATTTGTGACTGCACCTCTGGGGTCACATTTCAATGGACACTGCAACATAAATTAGTCTAACTAACAGAATATTAATCAAAAATTTAACCTGAGATTTTCAGTGTGGAGGAAATAAATCAGGGTCGTGAATCTGGGAAAATAAAATTGCCCCAGTTCCTATTGACATTTGTGCCCATGTCTGTAAATTCAGTGCTATCCCCAACACTGTAAAACCAGCTTCCCGAATTGTTCCCAGTACTTTTTTTTTCTATATATATTTTACAGAAATACCAGTCAAATCTGTCATTGTAATAAAAAGTTGGAACCAAAAATGCAAACTGAACAACAGATCTTCCATAAAAACTTTATTTGGCATAGGAGGAACTGGTTGAAGTGATAAAATAATGTTCCACTAAAGGAGTGAATGAAGACTGAAAGGTTATAAGTACTGGGCCCAATGAATGTCATGGCTGCAGCTGTGACAGGTGAGACATGGAGCAGGTGTAAATAGGTGCGGTGGGCTGACTAAGGAACAGGGACTAAACCGAATGGCAGAAATACAGGGAGGCAATGAACAAACTGAACACAAAGAAAACTCAGGAACCAAATAAAGGTGTGTGTGTGTGTGTGGGGGGGGGTGTGTGTGTGTGTGTGTGTGTGTGTGTGTGTGTGTGTGTGTGTGTGTGCTGAAATGTAATTTCTCAGAATTAATCTGCATTTGCATAATTTGAAATGAAACGTATTGGTTTGAAAATGAATTTCGTTAAATTAAAATTGAATTGAATGGTTTTGAATCTGAATTAATTTGCTTTGAAACTGTATTTTGTTGTTCTAAAAATTCAGTTTGAGTAATTTTACTTTCAGTTCTTTAATTAAATTGTATTTCCATTTTGTGTCACACATCAGACGGATTTACATTTCACATCAGTGAAACTTCCTTGAATGTAACTCTTCTCTTTCTCAAAAATCCTTATTTTCATTTGGGTTGTCGACTTTTATTGTTCTGATCTAAGTTATTTTTGATTATAATTATTTTTATAACACATTTTTAAAAGACAGATCCGGCCTCCACTATTGATTTGATGAATATTATTCCCTGTAATTATTTGGATTCCACCTAAGTGTTGAGTTCTGATTATAAAAGGTGAAATAAATTATTCAAGCAATTATTGGTCAATAAGATGATAGTGCCAAAACTTTACATGGAGAAAATTAAAATGGAGAAGTACAAATCTCTGTTTTTCTTCCTCATCATTATTCTACAATTACATTAATACTGCTAAATATTAAGGTCACACTGATTCTTACAAACAGGTAAAGATAACTCAGAGATATTAGTTTATGTATCAGATAATTAAAAGTAAGTGTCCAAAGTCTTTTTAAAAAAATTTTTGGACTGAAAATTGCACATTTCTCATGGCATTGTAAATCAAGACACATTTCTCTGCCTTTTTTTGAGGAAAGTCATTAAACTTAGGTTGCACTGCATTTTTCATCACACCATGTGTTTTGTAGAATGATCAGATGGAGTTAAATTGGTTGGGACATGTGGTTGTAAAAGATTCAAACATTGTCTTTAAAAGTCTGCAGTGCAATTATAATCATAACAGATGAAAATAAAATGTGTCTGTATTTGTCTAACATTTTCTTTCTTTCTTTCTTTCTTTCTTTCTTTCTTTCTTTCTTTCTTTCT
>NW_013952514.1:1227118-1234741 GCF_001266775.1 Austrofundulus limnaeus | reverse complement strand
TGCCTGCAGTGTGAACGTAGCCATGGTCCCTCCAGCGTGTCCTGGGTCTTCCTCTGGGTCTCCTCCCAGTTTGACGTGCCTGAAGTACCTCACCAGGGAGGCGTCCAGGAGGCATCCTTACCAGATGCCCGAGCCACCTCAACTGGCTCCTCTCGACGTGGAGGAGCAGCGGCTCTACTCCGAGTCCCTCCAGGATGACCGAGCTTCTCACTCTATCTCTAAGGGAGATATATATATAAACAAAGTTTAATATAACATATAAACAAAGTTTTTCCTTTTTTATAAAAGTCTCAATCTCACTGATAAGTAGGCATGCAAACATAAAAGCAGAAAAACCCATGTTCAGTTTTGAGCATGAAAACAGTTTGATCTAAAATTCCACAAGTTGAAAAGGGTAAGTAGCACAAACAGCACTCTGTTGTTTCAGTTGTTCATCTACTCACTTAGTGTGGATAAACTATTGACTGCAGCCTTTTGTAGTGCACTTTTGTAATTTCACACTTCTGGGTTCCAAAAACCTCCAGTCTTAGACCTGGGTTCAAAATGTCAGAAAAAAAGCGATAAAACTCTGCTCTACTGTATATGTTGGCCTGTTCAATCATTATGATTATTTGTTATTATTATGAAAACAGAAATTATTCTGTCAAAACTGCTTGAATAGATTGGTGTATAATGCTGTGCATTCTTGCTAAGCTAGCTGACATCTATTTTTTTTTTTTTTGTCTCTATAGGTTTGGAGCAGTTACTCTGTTTTTATCTCTAAATTTTGGTAATTACATGTAATTTATTTATTTATTTATTTAATTGTTTTGGTTTTTTTGGCGGGGGGGTGGCTCAGAGGCTAGAGAAGGCAAGCCTAATCAATAGGTTGCCGGTTCAGAACCCCTGACTGTAAATATCCCCAATGACCCACCCAGGGCTCCTGAGCAAGGTCCCCAACCACCACAGCTGACCCCAACCCCCCAGGCACACAAGCTAGCAGCCCTCTCTCCACACATGTAGACCTCGGTGCTTGGTAGTTAATGGTTGTGTCAGGGAGGGCATCCAACATATTTTTAACAATTTTAAAATCTCTGTGTGTTATCTTTCTGTGGCAACCCTTGAATAAAAATATATATCTCATTAATTTGATGTACTTTTATCTTATATGATGATGTAACATGTTTTACATCAAGTCCACTTTTCTTTTTCTTATGCAGGCAAGACTTTAGGACGTAAAAAATATATGTTTAGTTCTATATATTTACAGATATGTTTAAAACTAAAATAGGAGCAATAGTATGTCCAAGAAAAAAAATGATGTAATGGCATATAGTGACACTAAAACAGGGCAGATGGAATAATTAAAACTGATGTCAAGATAAAATAGCAGGATGCGGTGTGCAAAAAAAATAAATAAAAAAATAAAAAACAAAACAAGAGACAAAAAGAAATGAAACATAAAATTAATGCCTAAATAATACCAATATTTAATATAGTATAAAACATGAATGTGTGTTTTATTGAGCAGCAAAACTTCAGAAATGACATGGGATAAACATAAACGGGAATTTTAAGAAATATACTTCTCTCTCCAGATTTTTCACTGTCAGTTGAAATGTTGAGAAGTTAGTGTGGATGGATTTTCTCAGTCTCACCTGTGTAGGGTTTTTGAAACCTTCTTTCATAGCCTTGTTGTTAAATGTCATGGACATGCTGTCAGTTTGAATGGATACTTTAAAAATACATATATTCAACAGACAATTGAATTTCTATTAATAATTTCAAAGGCACGTTTAAAAAAAGTCTCCAGCCCAAAGAGCACTGAGGTGATGCCTATTAATCCCCTTCCATCCGACAGCAGTGTTAGGAAAGGTAGAATTGTGAAATGACAAGCCCCTAAAAAAAACGAATGAGCACACTTGAACGATTTCAACTACAGCTCCCTTCAACCATGCTTGTGGTTTTGAAAAGGAGGCGAATCTGGTGAATACTGTCTGTAGACTGACGCAAAGCCGAGTGGACAGGCAGGTAATAGGAGGCTGAGATGAGGAGGAAGAGACAGGCATGGTGCAATCATGAAAATGAATGCAAATGGAAGCAAAGGGGCAGCCATCGGTGGTCTAGGAGCATTAAGAAGTGTGTTAGATCTGTTCAAAGAACAGAGAATCCATGGTTTTTACAAGTTTTAAAGTTGTTGAAAACAAACAAGTGTATCTATGGACTTTCTATAGGCTGCCTTTTTTTGTCGTGTAAAAGCATGGGTCAAATAATTGTCATTGTTTTTGTAGTAAAGTTATTAACAGACTTCAATTTTGTGTAACTTCAATGTCCTTGTCAGTTGTATTGGTATGTAAAAATGTTAATGTGTCAATGGAAAGGTAAATCTTTACAAGACAAGTTCAAAGCCATATGACATGAGCTGTGTTATTCTATATAAAGCTGGCATCCAAATAAACCCTGTGATGGACTTGTGACCTGTCCAGGATGAACCCAGCCCTTCGCACTGTGACTGCTGGATATGGGCACCAGTGATCCCTGTGACCCTGAAAGGAATAAGGGGGTATATATAATGGATGGATGGCTCCAAAGAAACCAAATTTATGTTCATTGCACCACAATCTTCTTTTTACAGCAGGGATTTTCCAAAACTTCTACTTTTCTGTTCATATTTTCCAGATTTTTTTCCCTTTAACATCATTTAGGAAAGCAACTTTCGTTTTCAGTCATTTCCGTGTCAGTTTAAAAACATGACATTACATAACATGAACATCCCGCACCACTAGCTGCACGATATTGGAAAAAAATGGATATTGTGTTTTTTTTTTCTAACCCAGCGATGCACATTGATTTGAAAAAATAAAATAAAATACAGGAGCCAGTGGAAGTGGCTGCAGGGCTTATCAAAATGACAGGCGATCAGTGACGTAATGTCTACACGTTTGCCTACTACATTGCAGGACCTGCGGTGTAACTGTTACGGACACGTACATCACAATGAATATGTTCAAATGTTAAATTGTGCAGCCCTACACACAACTTTTTTTGAAAACTTTATTCATTTCTTTAAAAATAACAAAATAAATTCATATACAATGAAAATACAAATCACAAATAAAATGAAAGGCGGCAGAAAGAAGAAAAACTAATTTTAGTATATATGCCTTTTTCCTCCCAAAATTAATATTTTTTAAAAAATAATAATTTTCAAGAAAAAAATAAACAAAAACAACATCAAATCCTTGTCAAACAACATTTCGTATGAATCTATATTAAATTGTTTCATATTTCTTTAACAAAGTGAGGTTTATCATTCTCAAACATAAAAATTGATCTGACATTTTTGTCACTACTCTCCAGATTATTCCATAATTCTATTCCTTGTATCAAAGTACACCGCTCCTTCAAACTAGTTTGAAATCCAGGTTTCACAAACATATCTACCCCCTTCAGATCATAACAACTTTCTCTCTTAACAAAATTTAATTGGTTGTTTAAAGGTTATATACACTTGTGAGCCTTGTACATAACCTGTAAAATATAACAATCAACCAACTCAAAACATTCAATAATTTGAACTGACAAAACAATGTACTGTATATAGGTAAATGGCTCCACTCCATAACAATCAATTATGTCCTTTACCAACATCATATCCATGTCCACCCAGTCTTTTATCTTTTTTCAGCACATTTTTTACAATACTCCGTATTTCTTCCACATCAGTTTCATCAAGAAAGATGCTTTTGACACAACCCATGACTGTATGACTTATATTGTTATGTACTTTTGGTATTTTTGATGCAAGACTTGGGCCAACATTTGCATATTACTGATTAAATTAATTTACTATTAGATTTTGATCATATATTTCCTTGTCATCTTTTACAAAATACTATGAAATACCTGTAGATATTTTTTATGATTTTTCAAAACACTTCATAATTCACCATGTTGCCCTCAAATCACCATTACTTTTGTCTAAGAAATCACTGTAATATTCCTTTTTTATGTTTTCTTATAATCCAAACCAACTTGTTTTTTTATATAAATTTCTTGTATTTACTTGTATTTACCACTCTCTCAGTCTTATTAGGCCAATCTCTCTCTGACTCAGCCAAACTCTCCTGCGGAGTTCCACAGGGTTCCATCTTGGACCCAATTCTATTCCTGCTACATCCGCCCCGACTGAGGTCATCAAAAATTTCCCAGACGTCTCCTACCATTTCTATGCAGATGACCTGCAGTTATACTGCTCCTTTAATGACTCCACCACCCACAAGCTCACCTCTCTTTTAAAATGTGTCACTAAAGTTAACCAGTGGCTGTCTGACAACTTGTTACTTTTAAACCTCAGTAAGACAGAGACACTGATCCTGGCCCCTGAAAATAAAATCCTTAAGATAAAAGAACATCACGGCTCTTTGAGTTCAACTGTTAAGCAGAATGTGCGCAACTTGGGAGTAAATCTTTACTCAGATCTATCACTAGATAAACGCATAAAGAACCTGGTTTCCACTTGCTATTTTCAGCTCTGTAATATCTCTAAACTCCGGCCCCTGCTGTCCACTTCAGACTTGGAAATGGTAATTCATGCCTTCATTTCTACCTGCTTAGACTATTGTAATAGCTTGTTCATTGGTCTTAACCAGAAACAGTTAAATTGTCTTCAGCTTGTCCAAAACTCGGCAGCAAGACTCCTAACTCGAACCTCCAAATTCACCCACATCTCCCCGATCCTAGCACAACTTCACTGGCTTCTGGTTCAATTCAGAATCTAGTTCAAAATCCTGGTCCTCACCTTCAGAGCTCTTCATGGCCAAGCCCCAGAATACATTAAAAGTCTCATTTCCCCTTACAACCCCAGACGAGACCTCCGCTCACAGGATCAACATCGCCTTATGGTTCCCCTCACTCGCTTCAAGATCCGTGGTGACCGTACCTTCTCCTCTGTGGCACCCAGGCTCTGGAATGAACTCCCTTTTAATCTATGCTCCCTTGATCACATTGTCTCTTTATTGATTTACTTACTTTCTTACTTATTTCTCTTCTGATTATTTTGTTCTCAATTTTAAAAAGCAGCAATACAAGCAATGCCTTTTTTACAAGCATTCTTTAATCCTTTTGTCATCCATGGTTTGTCAACAACATTTCTCTTAGCTTTTAATTAAAGTGTAAAAATATTGAATTTTTTTGGTGGATTCGTTGGAATTAGGCATTATAGAACTTTTTCCCTGAATCTGTGTAATGTCTTATCAAATGTACCCTATCAATTCTGGAGTATAAGGTGAGAATTTAACATTTACTAATGTTTTCCACTGTAAAAATAATCTAACTACCCATATACGTAAACACTAATAGCAATAGAACTATTTTATTGTTGATACACATTGAAACACATAAAGACACTACTGTCAGGTTTACTGAATGTGATGATTTCTTGAGTTCATAACTCCTCTGTCTCTCCCTCCCACTAATTTGCCCTCTTTCCCTGCACCGCAGGTTCTTGATGTCCTGCAGCTTTGAACATCTCAGCTTGTGGTTTCCAGATTAATAAAACAGGGAATTAATGAATTTTGGATGAAACTTTCACAGCTGGGAGCAGGTTGTGCCTCATTAAAGTCTGTATTATTGATCAGATTGAAGACCTTGTGTTCCTCTGGAACTCAACTGCTACACCCAGGCACCAACTTCCTCCGTCTACACAAAGAATGCTAATTGCTCAGAGGTAAAGGGTTGATAGCTAATTGAGCATAGTTTTCAGACAAGTCTTCGTTGTAGCTTGGCACTAAAATGGCTGTATTAATAGGCCTGTCACTCATTGTTAGTCTGGTAATAAAGACAAGAGTGAGAGGTTTGAAAAAAAATCCCAAAGGTTTAGGTATTAGGAAACCATAAGCACATTGCTATCCAGTTTGGTACACAATGTATTATATTTAGCTGTAAGTCTAAAACCTAAAAAAAAAAAAATTGAATGAAGATGTGGATTTAGATTTTTTTTTATTGCCTTTTATTTTAATTCAAGCATGTCAGTACTGGTTATCTAAAATTAATAATTTCTTGATTCCATTAACTTTTTTTTAAGACTGGTACTTTATGACTGTAATGAGTTTTGGTTAAACTAACTTTAGAAATGAGTTGTTTAAAGGTTTTTGTGTATCTGTTTTTTTCTTCTTTTTTTTTTTACTATTTTAGGATCTTTTCTGGTATAAACGCCTATCTTGTGACAGTAGTGTCTACTTCTTCTATAGGGCTGGGTATCATGGCCAATTCTCTAAATTGATTTGATTTCGATTCATTAAGTTCAGAATCAATTAATCATGATTTGATTTGATTCAATGAAAATGTTTATTGATATTGATATTGTATTTTGCAATATCAATATCTTTTTTCTCTTTAACATAAACAACAGGTTTTAAGGACAAACTTTTAAATTTAACTGTTTAATCTTGAAAGAAAACTGTCACCAGATTAAAATGTTTTAAAGTAAAAAGGAGATGCAGGTGACAGTTTTGCTGGATGCATTCATTTTTAAGTAATCAATAATTATTTTGATAAATAAGTTATGTGAATAAGGTTGCAGGAGAAGAGGTGGGCTAATATAAATATACTTCTGGCCACTCTTTTTGAGTGTATGAAAAAATGTGAATGGGTGTTCTGAACTGTAATTTCATTGTACTCTGTACAATGACAATAAAGGTTTATCTCATCTTATCTTAAAACTGTATTTCTGTAGTGTTTCTGTTACCTTCTGTTGTTATGTTCAATAAAACTTATTGAAACTTAATACATATAACTTATTAAAACAACTACAAAATGTCATCACTGTGGATTTCATTAAGACGTTTCTTAAAGTTTAAAAATAATAATATTGGTAACAAAACTAAACAATTTTGTTAGAATGTTTAACACGTTTAAACATGCCGGTGAAGAACAGTTCAGTCAGATGTTTACATACCGTAGTTTGGTTCGAGCACCTGAAAGAGCCGCTCGTCAAACCCTGCTTCGTTTCCTCTACCACGTGGGAGCACAAATCTTTGCAAACAAAAGTCACCATGGTCTCTGTTATCTTTAAGTTCTGTGGAGAATCGGCTGGTAATGTTAGCGATTCCTTAGTTTCTTTGTTTTTTTTATCCAAACAACTTGTTATCAAAAGCCAATGTTAGCACTGAACGTCAACCGGATGTAAATATACGGCAAGCCAGGAGTGACAAAATATAGAAACACACCTCAGACACATGCACAAGACGGCATTGGGAAGAATCGATCTCATGTCCTGTGAATCGATTTTCCCAAATTTTAATGAAATCGATCCAAGATCGATTAAATCGATTTTTTTGCCCAACCCTATTCTTCTACTCCATAACCTTAACAGTGACCAGCTACTTTATAGCTGCTGTGGCATGCAGCATGCTCACTCACACATTCAACTACTGTCACAACAGTCTACCTTTTTTTCCCTCATCCATAAAACACCAACATCTGGTACATTTCCAAGGACAGCTTTAGCCGGTGTCAGATCATCCAAAATGGTGTCTCTCCCAGGAAAGTGGGGACATATGGTCATCTTATAACATGGATAGAAATACAAACTTGTATTTGTGTGTGTGTGTGTGTGTGTGTGTGTGTGTGTGTGTGTGTGTG
>NW_013952514.1:1222959-1226911 GCF_001266775.1 Austrofundulus limnaeus | reverse complement strand
TTAGTTTTAGGGTCAGGTAAGTTTCTGTGAGGTTAATTTTAGAGTATATGGTCGGGGTTAGGCTATAAGTCTAAAAAACATGAATGGAAGTCAATGGAAGGTCCCCACGTGGTCAAGAAACAAACATGTGTGTGTGTGTGTGTGTGTGTGTGTGTGTGTAGGTTTAATAGGTCTTGTAAGTCATATCTTAGCCATTCCATTCATTTAATAAGACTGGCACAAGTAAATTTAGTTGTTTGTTGTTTGGTTTTTTTTTTTGTTTGTTTATGTTTTTAACTTAAATTTAAAGCACAAAAAGTGTACATTCTAACAAATACTGTGGAATATTAGTTTAACCAATCCAGATAAAAATAATAAAGCAAAAAAAAGATAATTGAACATTGATTTAAGTTCATGTTGACCAAAGCAACATTAAATTGCAATGACATACCATTTCTTTTAAAGGCCATATAATATTTTGGACATATTTTATGGTAATTCAGTAACTTGTTTGGGGAGAGTAAAATTAAAAATTCAGTAGAAAAACTTACATCAACATCAAATCAAATGGATTTTCTTCAAAATTATTACATATGATTTCTGTTAGCTTACAAAAAAAAAAAAACTAAGAATAAATAGACTTGCTTGGTTTTAAAAGACAGTAAAACAGACTGTAAACAATAAAGCTGACTCCTTATAAAAACAGTGCAAAGATGCATAATGTGGTTTTGTTAGGTGTTTTTTAATTTTTATTTATTTATTTTTTGTGACAAAATTTTCTGCTCTAGAGCAACATTCCATAAAAATTTAAACAGATGCTAAGTGAGTAATGCACTTTCTCAGTTGTGTGTTGAGACAATAAAAAATTAACAACAGCAATAATTAATTTTGATTGGTGCCTAAGGTACTTTAAAACAATGCTGCTGTGACCTGATAAGTAATTCATATCCAATGCAAATTCTCTTCTTCTCTTACATGCAAAATAATGTCAGTTCCATGTTGTATAAATTCTGAAAGACTTTGAACTTATGTTCCAACATGTTGTGGTTGCATTCCGCACTTGTGCATCTCAGCTTGAAGTTGAAATTTTCTGCTGTTTTTTTTTTTTTTTTTTCTTGGAACTCCACCCAATCATATAATATGTATGTAACCAGAGGTAAACATGAATCTTGAGCAAGATTCCAATTTGTAGCTATTAATTCCTACCTTTTTTCCTGACATAGCTTGTTGTCACACTGTTGTAAACAACATTCTTTCTGTCTTTGTGTCTACAACCTGGCATATCGCTACGAGCCCTGCATGCCTTAGATTTCACTGTCATTTAGCCTAATGCAGCATGCAGTTCTTCTTGTTTACATGATGTTAGCCTCACTACTACCACCATGTTGTGTTTGTCTGTTTCAGTGATTCCACAAATATGTCCAATGTTACCATGATACCTACAGTGAGGTATAGTGGGAGTAAAGTTGCACATTATAAGTAAACCCTGCTTTTACAATATTGTTAAAGATCAAAATAACAGTATCAACTGCAACCCACAATTTCATCACTTCTGCCTTCTGTTGTCACAATGCTCTAACATCCATCTGTGGGCTTTATCATCTAAAGGAATATTCACACCAGGCCTGTTTAGTCTGCTGTTTAGTCCCTGGTCCGTCTACAAAATGAGGTCTCAGCTTGGTTAAATTGATTTCTGTGGCTGTTTGAATGCATTTGTGAATGCCAAGCAAACCAGAGACCACTCCAAATTTGTACCGACTATAACTCAGGGCATTCTGAGTAATTATTGTAATAAAGTTACTCATATGCCTTGCTTGATGTTTGTGTGATGTGGACACACATAAGGTAGATGCACTCATATTCAGTCCATGTCACGTCATACGGAGCCGTCACAGCCGCTTTATATGAAAAATAAAATTCTCCATGTTCTGTCTCATCTTCCATCATGCTGAGCCCGTTGTTGAAGAGTGTTTGTTTGGCACGTTTGCCAAAAACTAAAGAAAAATCCTACAACTGCTAAAACCTGATGTCACTCCATTTCTGTTCACGTTTCACAACACAAAAATATGTACAATAGGTTGCCTTCAGGCCCAGGTCAACCTTGCAAAAGAGATTTGTGATTTCAATGGGATTTGCCTGGTTAAATAATGGTAAAATAAAAAAAAATAATAAATACAATTTTGTGAAGAAGGAAGATGTGTTCAGTGTATTGCTCAAAATCTTTGTGTGGTTTCCTTCACTGGTTCATGGTGCAGCGCCACCATAGGCAAGGGGGTAAACAAACAGCCCAAAGGGCAATGGGAAAGTGAATCACCTGAAAATGTAAACAAATGGTGGAGTTTTGGTCCCGAATTGAACATAATCTACCAGATTATCAGGCGTGAAAACAATCTAAACCTGGTTTAGGCATTTAGGGCAGCAAGGATCCATTTGATTGGCCAGTTGTATTTGTTTATGCCTGCAATTTATTGCAAAACAATGCTTCATAAATAGTGTACTCATCGGTATTGACATATTTTCCAATATATTATGCAGTCCTGAGAACATCTGGACAAGAAAAATAGTTTTTATTTTACTTTAATATTAAAGATAAAATATGTTCAGTATCTAAACCCTGGGAAACCCTTTATAAACTGACTTGAGTGTCATCCACCTCACCTGCAGAACACTTGTCATGCATGCAAAGTTTTAGGGATTGTTCATTCAAGTGTTTTCTCCCACTGCATTCATACAGATGTAGGGCAATCTAACAGATTTTTTTTCCCAAAAACTTTCCTTCAAATTTCTTTAAGTTTCAGAGCTGGCAGGATGTAAGGAAATAATTTTGCCACTTTCTCATCCTTCTCTTCATGCTTCTCTGTTGCTGCAAACGCTGTTATCGGCTCCCCCACGTTTTCTCTCTGCGACCAACAGTTCACTTGTTTGCTTCTCCACGTTGTATTGTGGAGGAGTACAACTTTTTTTTGTAATGATTATGGATTTCAGATGGTCAAGTTACAGGTAAATGTCAGTAGGGGTTGACATGTATGACTTGTACACGTTCAAATGCAAATGTTATATTAATGTCTGAATTGTATATGCAAAACACACTGCCTGGCCAAAAAAGAAGTTGCCACCTGGGTTTATCTACGTAAGTCCTATAATGTGGGGTTGCGGCAGTTGGTCAGGTCTAGGCTCAGCAACAGTCTGTGCTCAAAGACTGAAGTTAGCTGACTACCTGAATATTCTGAATGACCAGGTTATTCCATCAATGGATTGTTTCTTCCCTGATGGCACGGCCATATTCTAAGATGACAATGTCAGGATTCATCGGGCTGGAGTTGTGAAAGAGTGGTTCAGGGAGCATGAGACATCATCTTCACACATGGATTGACTCCACAGAGTCCATTGAGAATCTTAGGGATGTGCTGGAGAAGACTTTGGACAGCGGTCAGACTCTACCATCATCAATGCAAGCGCTTGGTGAAAGAAAATTTAACTCTGGATGGAAATAAATATTGTGACATTGTAGAAGCTTATCAAAACAATGCCACAGTGAATGCGGGCCCTAAACAAAGCTAAAGCTGGTCCAACAAAATATTAGAGTGTGACCTTTTTTATTTATTTATTTTTTGGTGACAAATATTTATTTATTTATTTATTTATTTATTTATTTATTTATTTATTTATTTATTTATGGCCAGGCAGTGTAATTCATTCACAAAATATTGGTATAGTAAACAACAAAGATTCACTTGAAGACAGGTCATGGTGTGGTTTCTTCATAGCTTTCACAGTATCTCTTGTTTCTATACTTTTTGTGTGTCGCTCAGAAACATATAAAGAACTGTGTGAAACTTTGAACCATGTTTATAACTTCACTTCAAGCCTGACTGAACCCAGCCAACAAACTCATAAATTAAGTTCCATCCCACAAAAACTGGTGCGTACACTGTCTCCATACACACACACACACACACACACACACACACAC
>NW_013952514.1:1219471-1221459 GCF_001266775.1 Austrofundulus limnaeus | reverse complement strand
TTTTTTTTTATTTAAACCGCAAAATGGACCTAATATTGCCTTTAATCAAAGAAATTGTAGTTTTTTACTCGCAAACTGGTGACTTTTTTATCTCTGAGGATTATTTTGGTTTGTCTTGAGATTTTCTGAATTTAATCTAAAAATGTCTGTTTTTTTAAATTTATTGACTTTTTTTGTGAAAATTGATTCCTTATTTTTTTTTTTATTTAAACCGCAAAATGGACCTAATACACGGTTATAAAAAAAATCCAGGGGCTTTATTAATGTTATCAAATTTTTAATGTCATAATTTGGTTGTGATAAGTGCTACTTTGGAAAATATTTACATAATATGCCAACGCATTCTCACTCCCAACTCGTCACATATTGACGTTTTGCAAGGTTCCCTCTACGTCCGATTTTGACGCGCGGGGTACCCCCCTCACGTCAGTTATTGACGAGATGGGGCGGAAGCTGTTGTCATATGTTCAGAAAATGTAAAAAATGCGCAAAAACGACCGTTCCAAAGCCTGAAATTACCTTAGTTCACTTTAGACATCCTGTCCCTGACCCTAGTAAGTAAAATTAACCATTTTTAGAAAATGTACGAAATTCAGGTGAACATGTTCTAAAGCGTAAAATGACCTAATATTCACCATGGACATCCTACCCCTGATCCCAGTACCTAAACGTAACCATTAAACCCGATCCCTCATGTTAACMTCAGACACCCGCCCCAAAGCCCCCTGGTGGCGCAACCCGGAAAAGCCGTGGGCGTCAAGGACTGACGCGAGGGGGGTACCTTCTGCATCCAAATAAGACGCAGAGGGAACCTTACCTTAAACGTCAATATGTGACGAGTTGGGAGTGAGAATGTGTAGAATATGCAGGAAACGTGAAACTGCATTGAATAGCCAGCTTAAAGACAAAAATAAATTGCATTGCAAATATCAAGTATGAAGACCTGATGAAGAAAGCACTCAGACATGGAAAAGCTTTCTTTTCTGTTAAGTAAACTTTCTCATTTCAGTGGAGTGACCTGAATTCTTCAACAATAAAAAAAGGGTTAGAAGAGCAAATGAGTAATGCATGTACACTTGTAGATTCATGGTGTATTTGAGGTTGTACACTCTTGTTGGACATCATGTCATTGCACAGCTGATCCATCACACTCAGGAACACACATGCACTCTAGTTGTGCAGCTCTGGCCGCAAATCTGTCATTATAAAAGCTGTAGAACATCTTGTCTGCCTTGAAAACACTCTAGCTAAGCTGCTGTAGTACATCTAAAATCACATGTCCGTCATTCAACAGGCCGAGGAACATAAAGTCCATCTTGTTACAAACCCCAGATGGCAAATGAACTAATTTTAAATTTATGTAGTCTACCCTTAGAACTCCAATGTTTAAAAAAAATAAGGTTCTATAGATTTTTTTATGAAAAATGCATTATAATGGCCTTGTGCAAAAGTTTTAGGCAACAAAAGTAAAATCCCTTCATAAATTAGCATTTTAAATGTATTTTATCAATTCATTGTGCAAAATGACTGAACATTTATTATTATTTATTACCCTGAGCATCCAAAACAGAACTTATTCTTGTTTTGAATGTCTTTAAAATATTTTTATTGACCTTTTAATTTTCTCACAAATGATCTGTGCAGCTCTTTCACCTGACCACGGCATCATTTTCTGTGCTATGTTCCTAAAAGTAAAAGACAAATGTCAGGCCCAGAACCAGAAGGACAGAACACTGACTTGTTGTCATTTTAGCAAAGTAATTTAGAGTTGGGGTTGGAGTTTAAGTTTTTAAAAAGGTCACTTATCTCTTGGTCGTTATGACAACTTCATGTGAGTTATAAACAAAAAAATAAAAATAAAAAATAAAAAACAAATAAAAAAGGAACGATTCAAAAAAAACAGCTTAATGTGTCAAGTCACACAGCTGGTGATTATTGAATTAGTTGAATTTTATGTATCTCTCACTTTAAAAGGTAAAGGTAAAGGG
>NW_013952514.1:1213595-1218475 GCF_001266775.1 Austrofundulus limnaeus | reverse complement strand
CTCCTAAAACAGCCAAATTAGTCGCACTCTAGAGCTCTGTTGAACCAATAATAATTAAGCACTTTTGACACACAATGGCCAAACCAAATTTAAACGTTCAAATACACTGTCAAACTCTACGGGAGTGGTAGAATCAAGGCTCTATTCATTCACAAAAATATAAAGGGCATTCAGGGGCTGGAGCCCCATAAGCCCCTGCTAAAGTCCGGGGCAGCAAATAGGCTAAATATACAGTATGAAGTAAGTGAAACAGGAGATTAGGAGGAATCCTAAATGCTAAGAATTTAAGAATCAGAAAACGAGAGTACCTGTCCATTTCACATATCCTGGTTCAGATTGTGGGGGTCTTTGATAGTAAGATAATCTTCTTGCCCGCTCTGATAAGTGGACATTGAATCTGTCAGTAAATTGCCATTGCTCCGTGTCTGCCTGCCAGATTGTCTAGTTTTAGACGCATTCAAATGTGCACTCAAACTCAAGCACTGGCCAAGTTCAGCCCAAGACATTTATTTAGAAAGTTCTCAGCATAGATGCACGATCAGTTTGACCTTTTTTAACGTCACTTGCATTGTGATTCTGCAGATGGACAACATCAAACTCAGAGCCATAATATAAAACCGTTGGATGCCTTTATGCCTCTAATACCTATCCTCTTCATTTTAAAGACAGATACTGAAGATGCTCCTGCTAATGGATCAAAAGACAAATGGAGTTTTAAAAGGGAAAGCTGCTTCCCAAGGAGCGTGTCCCCAGGAGATAATTATATGACAGATTCTTTGTCCGTTGATTTTTATCATATGTCGTTTTCTAACCTGGGCTGAAAATACATTCAGCAGCTTGTAGTGCAATGCATCACAGTGTACTACATTAGGATAGTTGACAGTGATTTAGCCATAAATGGTTCTCATCATGTGCTGATCTGACAGATATGTGAAAGCAAGTTTAAAAACAACCACTTTTTTTGTAAAGATTATTTTTTTGGGATTTTATTGAGCAACAACACAGAATTTTACATTGCCATATTTACTAACTTGAACCAGGGCTCTTTGATGTTTTTTTTTGTATATTGACATTAGTTGACTGTCATAATTAAGAGCTGCAGTGTTGTAGACATATTGTAAAAATTACAGCACTAAAAGGCCAATTACGCTCAATTTGCTCCATTTGGGCTTTCTCCTAATGACTTGGATTTATCCGATAGAATTTCAACGGGGCCAATCAGCAAACAGAAGAAGGAGTTGTGCATGATGACGTTGATGTTCTGCGCCTTCTGCCTGTAGTTTAGCAATGGCAGCAGAGGAAGTGAATTAAGCCATTCGGTCCATACTTACAAGGCTTCCAATTTAAATTCCATTTGTCTCGCAAAGGCTGCACCACTCTCGTTTGGTTTGGTATTTCTCTCTTCTCAGTAGTATTTTTGTTTACAGCGTACGTAATTTCCAGTTAGCTTCTTAGCATAGCTTCCTTCATGGTCGAGCTGGCACACTACATATGTTACGGTGAAACGTTAGTGATTGGGTAAAATCATATAATTGTTTTAAATTTCAACAAAGTCCATGCCTCCAGCAAGCAATCATTTCTCAATAGCTGAGAGTCCAGACACTCTGTACGAAGCAAAGCATAGAACAAGCAGGCTAGGTTGAATTCATGGAGGCTCAGATTGTAAGTGAAACAGAACTGGTGTGCTCACTGAATATGCGCACTTATGAATGAAAAATATAATTTTATGTCTCAATTTATCATTTTGCTACGTGTTGGATTAATGGTAATGTGTATTTGAAGACATAACTGAATGGGAGTATAAAAAGTAAAATAAAAATTCTGCATTCTGCAGCCCCATCATTGAAGATCTCTTAGCTAAACTAATGCAGTGTACTGCAAAACATCTAAAACCTACATGTCCGCATCTAAAACAGATGTGTTACACTGCAAAAAATGTCCACCTAACCAAATTTTAAAATCTAATATCCAGCCAAAAAGTCTTTTTGATCTTGTTTTGAGACTGATTTACTAAATAAGAACTGACTGTGTAAGAATAATAATCTTGTTTTCAGAATGTATAAGATTATTTGTTTTGTCAGCCTGATAATTTGACTCAAATTAAGTCAAAAATTTCTGTCAATGGAGTAAGAAATTTTTACTTGGTAAGATTCTTGAAATAAGAAAAATTGAGCCAAATCAAGTATTTCAAGAATCTTACCAAGTATTTTTTTACTGCATTGGCAGAAATTTTTGACTTAATTTGAGTCAAATTTTCAGGCTAACAAGACAAATAATTTTACACATTCTGAAAACAAGATTATTATTCTTACACAATCAGTTCTTGTTTAGTAAATCAATCTAAAAACAAGATCAAAAAGACTTTTTGGCTGGATATTTTAAAACTTGATAAGATGGGCAGTTTTGCAGTGTAATTGCTAAACACTAAAGTACATAACAGTAAAATCAGAAAAAAATAATTAACTGGTAAGTTAGATTTTATCTTTTGGGTTTGTTTTCCTTTTTTTCTTTAGCTCTATTATAGTTTATTTTACTTCACACACAATAAAAACCTTTTGACAAGTGTTTGCCTTTGCACACTAATCAAAAAAAAACAGCAAAAATTTTGGAGTATAAAAGCTGAATATGAAAACAATGAAAGCTTGTTTAGATTTTCTTTTTGTGGCAAATGAGGAAGGAGTAAGAGAAACAAGTACACCATTAGTCAAATGTTATTAATGACTCACCCATATGCATGAGCTGAACAATTAACCATTCACAGGTGAAGGTAACCGATAGGCGCTTTGCTCCCGCTACAACAAATCGAAAGAAACTTGATAAGATCAATGGCATCCTTCTTTTTTCCCCCTGCGCTCATTCATTTAGGTCGTTCATTCTGGCGTATATGGGGGCAAAGGGGGTGGTGGGCAGGCCACTATCCTTTTAGTTATCAAACTATCACCAAAATTTGCTTGCCCATCTACTAAGCGAACATAGGGTGGGGAGAAAAGGAAGGAAAGAGCTTAATTACTTGAGCCTGTTCCTTTGTCAGGTCATTAATAAAACCTACTTATCTTCTAGTGATGCCCAGCCTGGAGCCTCCCTCTGCCATATCTCCTTCTTATCTACAATAAAATATATTTGGGAATTTTCTCTAAGAAAATAATTCAAGATTTTTGTCTTGTCCGGATGCGAAGAAATAAATTAAAAAAGAAACTAAAACATGGACAACGCCAAAGATATTTATGGCATAATGTAAAAAAAAGGCAGCCTAAGCGCATGTGCTTGGGTTTGTATGATTCGATGTGCAGGTCTACATGCACGTGTGTGTTCCAGGTGGATAAATGTGGTAGGGGTTGCACGGGCCTTGGTTTCATAAACATTGATGGATCTGGGTAACCTGCAAATGCAGATAAGGGAGGTGGAAAAATCACCGAGACAGTTTGCTTATTTTTTACTTCTTGGCCAATGTATATTTAAAAAGGAGTATATGTTGGTGGATACATATGCATTACTTACCCCTTTGCCAACATGCATCAATGACAAGCAGGGGAAAATGAATAGTCAATAATAGCCTAGGTTGGGTTGTCCCTGAGTCTAGTTGTGCATATTTTACATTCACCTCTATCAAAAAGAAATAGTAATGTGATATGGAGTTCATTTCCTGTAGGGTAACCTTTGGCCTGTTTGCTCAGGAAGATAGAAAACAGTGTAGAGTTTGTAAATCAGACATGGGACTACCTGCTACAATTTGTCTAGCTACAAGCCTGAAATTACACTGCCTTTTTATTTTTTTTATTTTATTTTCTTTTTTTACCCAAGCCTCCTTGTATCTTCCAAACTGCTCAGAGTAAAACAACATTATAAAGTGCCATTAAAATATATTCACACACTGCCACTTTCATAAAACAACAATGGTTGACCTTCTTTAAAAAAAAAGAAAAGAAAAGACATTCTTCCAAGAGAAATGCATTTTATTGAGTTCAATCCTAATAGACCATTTTGTCATTAAAAAAATGCTGGAAGTGGTCCAACCTCACAGTTTGTTTGTTTGTTGTTTTTTTTTTTTTTTTTTTTTTGGAAAAAAAACCCTGAGATTTCTATGGAAACAACATTGTAATTTAACAAATTCAACTGGTAAATTTATGCCATCATACAGAATCAACGTATTTGCTCTAAACTGATTTGTGTTAAACTTTATTTTAAGATCATACATTGGATTTTTTATAAAAGTCTAAGCTATAAATAAAATTGCAATGGCATTTTCATAGCAGCTTCATTTCTCGGGTGACCTGTGACCTGAAAGATGTATGCTCCGCTAGCGCTTGTAACCACAAAATGGCCTATTAAATTAAAACGTGGAATGTAAAATAAGTGATTGCAGAGTTATTCAACTCTTCTTAACAACTGCCATGATTCAACTCAGAGAAAAGATTATTGAAAAGTACTAGTCAGGGGATGGAAACAAAAGGATTTCCAAGGCCATAAACATGGAAGGAATTTGGACTGTGAGTAAATCTACCTAAAATAGGCCATGATCACAAACTGAGTGACCATGTGAGATGTGAGAAGGAGAATAGTGAGAGAAGCCACCAGTACAACTGTGAGTTCTGGAGGAGTTACAAGCTTCAAGTGTAACTTACCCCCCCTGTGAAAAGATAACTCCGCCCCAAGGCGAAATTTGAAAAATGCATCAAAGTGGGTAGGGGAGGGGGTGTGGGTGGAGGAAGGGGGGTTAGAGAGCGGAGGTGTGGCCAGGTCGAGAGAACGTGACAGGCAGCTAGCATTAGCATAATTGATGCTACATGGAAAGTGACCACAGTATCGCAGACAGTGGCTGTGTCCAAAACGGCAGGACGGGTCCTCCGAAGGTCGAATTTGTCGGCCGCATACGTCACAGC
>NW_013952514.1:1200660-1213028 GCF_001266775.1 Austrofundulus limnaeus | reverse complement strand
ATTAGCACAGAAACAGTACTATATAACATTTTAGACACATTCTAGACAGTTTATCAGCTAAAAAAAGTTAATTTTGGGGTAAGTTACTCTTTCAGCAGGTGAGATGGAAGAGACTGTGCCTAAAACAACTGTTGCCCAGATTCTTCATCAGAGTAAGCTTTATGGGAGAGCTGCAAAGAAAATGCAGTTTTCAAACAGCATGTGGAAGACTCCATGGTCAAGTGAAAACAATTTATGCTGTCTGACGAGACCAAATTGGAGCTTTGTGGCCATCAGACAAGACTCCGTACTTGGTTTTCACCAAATACGGCACATCATCAGAAACTCACCATCCCAACTGTAGAACGCAGTGGTGGCAGCATTATAATATGTGGCTGCTTCTTAGTAGCTAAACCTGGAAGGCTTGTAAAGGTAAGGGGAAAAGTGAACGCTAAAAAAATGAATTCCTGAGGACAATCCAAAGCTGTCTGCAAATATTTGGAGATCTGTCTTTTCAATAATAAAGTGACCAAACAGTGAGAAAACAGCAGAATCTGCACAGAATGGTTTAAAACAACTGGAGGAGCTGAGTCAAAGCCTGACTTGACGAGACTTGAAGGGCTTTTCATGGTCCAAGGAACAAAAAGCTTCATGACCAAGTGGCTGGAATAGTGTACAGCAACATCTGCACTGAGTATGGCTGTCCCACAGTCGAAGTGGGAAACTCCAACTAGAGTGGTGGTGGAGATGACACACTGTAGGACTTCTAGATCTAGACTGTCAAACCATTGATGACTAACCAACCAGACACTGTGATGATCAACAAGCTATGGATGAAAGCAATGATGGTAGATTGCCATATTGCAACATCAGGAAAAAGGAGCATATGAAGTTCCAGAAATATCAAGGGCTGAAAAGTTTTGAGATTGACACAAATCTTAAATTTAGTTGCATCAATTTCTGTAATTATAATTTGCATATACTTTAGGAGGAGGTTCCCATTTAGAATGATTTTTAGCTACTATTGTGATGTCAATAGAAGTTACTCTAGAAGTAACTCTGGGAAATGAGATTCAGTGCCAGTATGACGCATAGCACATATTTTTTGTGATATTACAAGACATCTGAATCCATTAGGAACCCTATTGATTTATTTTCTATTTCATTAAGTCAGTTCTAAACCAAAGCATATAAAATATGTGTTTTGGAATTTTTTCCTAACCTGTTTTTAAATTGATGTGGCTGTTTTCCTGTGTGGCTCCTCCCCCAGTTTACCCACCAGGACACCGATGGGTCTTGGAGAGGAGACAATGTCTCCTTCTTGGTTTAGAGGCGATGGACAAGACTTACAGCCACCTGGGGTGGCCTGTGTGGCCGAGTCAGGCGTGTCTCCTCCAGGAGACAGGGGTGGGAGCCTTTAGCTCGGCCTCTAGCTGCCTTCCTTCCGGTGGTCGCTCCCTTCATGAACCCCGGCCTCTGGATCAGCGCAGTAGCTCAGGACGCCTCCAGCAGCTGGTCACCACCGTTAATGGCAGCCGCTCCCTCTTCTGCACTTCTCACAATGACCGTAATGACATAATATTTGTGACCGTACGTCACACACTATAGGACCAAATCTGTTACATCTATGATTTATTTTATCATCATGTGTGGGGTATCTCAGTCTTTGAAAATTAGCCAACATTTTTAAAATCTTGTCGTATGAACCAGTCTTAAATAAAAGGGAAATTTCTTACATTTTCTCCAGATAATCAATCAAAGGATGTCATCAGAGTAAATACTCAGTAACTATCAAATAATATATCTTCAATGAACCAGGAAGCACCACCTCTAATGTTTCCTGTTTACCTTCTCACTTCTTTAGAACTTTGAACTTTATTAAGAATTATGAAATAACGTTGAGTAAAGATTGTATATGCTCTACGTTCATCTTAGAAGGTCCTGCAGATGAAGTTAACATCACAGTTTGGGGATTTAATCACACTGCTGTAATTCAATATTTCACCACACACACATACACACACCCATATGTGGCTCACCCCCTACAATATTCAGGGTCAGCCATGCCCATCTCCTCTGCTCTACATTTAGGATTCATGAATAAGTAATGGCGTCTCTCATCACCCCAGAGCACTGACAGTCAGGCCAGGAGCTTTCATCTGCTCCAGTCCATGTTCAATGTTAATGTTTTTCTTCTCTCTTGATCATATGACAGACAAGCAGCTGACCCGAAACCACCATAAACAGTCGCACTCTGTATGTGCGTAACAGTGAGGAAATGAAAATATCTGCCTGGGTTCTTTATGAAGTCATTACTGGTAAGGCGAAGTTGCTGCTTTAGTTTGCAAACTTATTTTAAGAGGCAAAGGCTCAAATAATGCTGGCATAAGGCAGCAGACAACAAGCATGCTCGTTAATTTTGAGGCTAAACTGCAAAATATTTTTTGCAAAATTTTGTGAGGCAGGTTTTAAAAAAATAATAATAAAAAGCTTCAAATGTAGGTTCTCTCTGTTCTTTTTGATGAAACCTCTATTTGTTTCCAGATAAACCAAACTTACTTTTGTTGTAGGATAACATTTGTTTTATTTAGAATGAAAACCAGTGGAAACAAATGTATTATTGCCACAAATAGAGCAAATCAGATATGGTATCTTGGTAAAAGTAGTAAATTACACCTGGTAGCTTGAATTGGAAATCTGTTAAGGTTAAAACAATCAGAGCAACAACTAAAACAATCAAAAAACAAACTGTTATAAAAACAAAATCTAAAAACTAAAATTACTAAAAAAATAAAACGTTTCTTAAAGGTGAAATTAGAACATTAGCAAAAAGCTAATATTAGAAAAACAGAAGACATTAGTAAAAAGACAGCTAGAGGAATTAGCAAAACAGTGGCTAAACATTA
This sequence comes from Austrofundulus limnaeus, assembly GCF_001266775.1. Classification (NCBI taxonomy): domain Eukaryota; kingdom Metazoa; phylum Chordata; class Actinopteri; order Cyprinodontiformes; family Rivulidae; genus Austrofundulus; species Austrofundulus limnaeus. The sequence goes on along the minus strand of NW_013952514.1, from coordinate 1,210,143 downwards.
AGACCTGTAAATTAACCAAAGTGTAGCTAAAAGTTAAAACTAGCATGAAAAATAAAAGTTAAGAGAAGGAGAAGTTGCTCAAAGTTAAAAAAACAATCAAATGAAGATTTCAAAGAGCCCACAATTATCAAGAATTTGAAGCGATCTCAATGTAGTTTTATATTAAACAGATGAAATAACTTAAAGTATGCTGTAGTATGGAGTCCAAAAATCACATGAAAACTATAAACAACAGCATAAAAGAATAGTTTAAACATTAGCTCCACAGTCCTAAAAGGGCTTTGATGTTTTAAAGTGATGTGTCTGGAGTTTAATAATATATCTTTCTTTATTCTGGATTATTATAATAAAAAATGTATTTTATGTATATTTCATTCCATTAAACTTGATGTGGGATATATTTTCCACTTTAAAACATGCATTATTACCCATTGTTTTTAGTTTTGTCTGTTCTTTGAATGTGATTTTGGATTCATTCACCACCTGTAGACGAGTAAAGAAACAAAACCAAGCTGTGTCTGCCAACATTGATGTGCACCAAGCCAAATAATAATAATAATAAAAACATAAATAAGAAATACAGGAACCCTGACATCAAAACATTGCTCCATCCAGGATACTTTAATTACAGCTTCAAAAACACAGTTGATCAACAGTACCATAACATACCAGTTTTACAGCACAAGGCCAAGCAAAATGCTTTACAATAAAACAGACACATCAAGGACATAAAGTTAATTACAAGTTTAAAACAGTAAAACAACTCGAGACCAAATTTAACGCTGCATTTCTTGGTGAACAGCAAGTTTATTTCCAAATTGCAGCATTTTCTGATCAGAAACATTAACACCTTTTACATTTTTTTGTTAAAAGGTAAACAGTCTGGATGTTGTCACTACAAGTCTGCTGCTTTACTAAATCTTGACATAAAATATTTTCTTGCATTAGCTTGAATGCAAGAAACAACAGTGACAGACTTGGTTTGAAAATGAAAGTACAGCTTTGGTTGTTTAACACCCAACTTCTTTCCATCAGTCATCTGTCTGCTGGCTCCCCCCCGCCCTTACACCCTATTTTTGTCTTTTCTTTTTTTCTTCTCCCCCTTCAATGCTGCCCTCCCTCCCCACATCCTCACTTTTTGCATATTCTGTCCATGCTAAATTGATGGATTAAGTTATCCCTGGCTCAGAATCAATCGAAGCGCTCTTTTTCTTCTTCCTTTACATTGGACCACAATGCCAGAGAGAGGCAGGGAGAATGCACTGAGACACCGATAAGGCCCAGTCCCATTATGTGTCATTTTAAACAAAGAGGCAAAGCAGCCTGTGGAGACTTCCCTATCAGCCATTAAACAGAGACATAGCATGCAGCCTGAGATTAATGATTAGCATTTTCTCCTGGTAGAATAAAGATGCGGGCCTGGACCAGTGATAACAAGAGAGAGGACAAAAAAAGCTTCCTATACCCCCCCACCCCCATCCTTTCTCTATTTTTTGTCTCTTTTTTTTCTCTTTTTGACCTCATAAATATCTATATCCATATAAAATAATTTCATATACTCTTTTTTTAATCTTCTTTTCTTTCTTCTGCACTCACGTCCCCTCAAGTCAACCTCCAGAACCCCTTTTCCTTCTCTCCCTCTCCCTTCACAGAGGCAAATAAATGCATGAGCTGTGTTGCTGTCCTTTTGTCTTGCATCCCTGTGTAATCTGTTAGGAGTGGACAACTTGGAATCCCTTATGTCACAGTCGGAGACTTGTAAGTCCTGGCTAGATACAAGGCAGAATGACACGGGATGAAAGCGGAGTAAAAGGGGGAGATTTAAGTAAGTGTTTGATAGGAGCATGTAGGGCTATTGTTTTCTTTGCGGCACAACCAGTGTCGACCATTGTTGCTGAGACAGTTTGAACTGCATGGAAAGACTGCTGGATTTTAAGGGTCCCAAATGAATCAAGAGGACGTGCTTTTTTATTTTTTTCATGGCATGCTGGTGATTGTTTTTCTCTGCAACAACAAATGAAAATGCTATTTTTTTCCAGTAAGCAATTTTCTTCTTTTTAATATTTAAGATTTTTTTTAAGATTAGCAAACATCTTGCTCACAATTACCTAATGGAATAATGAAAAGTCCAATCTCATCATGCTTGTCAAGACGTACTTTTAACAGAAATACAAACTTAAAAAAAGTCTAAAATGAATTATTTTTTCTAGCTTCCTGAAATGGCTCTAAATTAGCTTCACTTGCAGGATGCTACATTCTTGCACTTTATTTGTATTTTTTTCTATTCATTTAGTTTATTTTGTTGTTATGTTAATCGTGTTGCTCATTTTGTTGTTTTCTTAACTACTTCTCTTCAGTTTAATATCATTACTCTGTGTCACCAGTTCATTTCTACTCAGTCAGTTTTCTGTTCCTCAGTCCTGCTCCTCCCACTCACACCTGTTTCCTGTAATCATTGATCTCACCTGTCTGAACTCATCTCATTAGCCCCAGCCTTCTTGAGTTTATTCGTCCAGTCTGTCTGTTGTCTGGCATTGTGCTACCATGCCCTGTCTGGTTGTCTGTTACGTCTTCAAGAGTCTCTGTCAGTTTGTATTGCTTGCTGCCACAGGTTTTCCTCATGCTCCCTGTGTTTAGTCTGATTTCTTGAGTTCACCTCACCTGAGAACCTGATAGGTTCAAAGGTCACAAAACGTGTAAAAAATAAAATTGATGGTGTAGCTGTCAATGCATATTAGTTACTACAAGTGCATCCTTAAGACATGTTATGTAATTTCACACACTGTTCTCTTCATCACTTGTTTATTTTGTTGGACTCTGCTACTCTAGTTGGATTTTTCTATCATCTTTTGCAAAGCTTGGAAAAATATGTTTTTTCTTCTTCTTTTTTTTCTGAAACTCCAAATGCTTAGCTTCTAAACAATTACGTTTTCAGTTTAGATTATAATTTATGCCCACTTGATGGCTTTTTTATTGCACATATGTAACCATTTGAAATGTTGTTAAAAAGTTATTTGTAAAACTTTACAATGTTGTACTTTCATTCTATATGATCGTTTTCTTTTGATACAAAATAACAGTATGAAGTGCATAGGACTGCAATTCTTTAAGTCTTAGCATTTTCCATCTATCTTTATTTTTTATTATTATTATTTTATAAAAGTTTAAAAGAAATATGTTGTTTTTGCCTGTGACAAAAGCAGTGGCCACACCAGTATACAGATATCATGCAGGAACAAGTACACACATTGACATCATTACACTGAGCACTAATGCAAAGATGCACACACAAATAAATAAATAAATAAATTTGTCTTGAAATAAACATTCTATTGATTTTTGCATACATACATTGCACATGACAATAACAAACATACAATATGGACTTTTACATACAGAAACGAGTTTGTAAATGCTTGCAGAAGTGGATGAGGTCCAGATGCTCTGCGGAGTGGTCAGAAGAGCATCTCAAGAGCTCCTCCAGTTGCCCACAGTTAGTACTGCAACCAAAACAACAGAAACAAACACTCTCCATGGCACTTTGAAGTATCTGACACACACGCGCATGCACACACACAGGTCTGCATCAGACTTGAAGACTTTATAATGTTGTAATTTAATTATCAGCGTTCACGTGCCATGTCAAAAAAAAAAGCATCATACTTTTGTTCAACTAAAATTTCCCCACACTCCCACAGTTCATAGAAAACAGCTTTTATTTTCAGGTATATTAAAGAATAAAACTTAACCTTTGAGTTGCCTTCACCATCACATAGATGGAACACAACCCAGAAGGGGAAAACCCAATGGTACAACAGAGTGTGAAATCAAAATCCTGTTGCTTTGGTCCCTTTGTCATCACTAAAGATGGTGAGTTAGACTAAACACCCTCCCTCTTTTGGGATAAAAAACAGAAAGAGAGTCAGAGAGGGAAAATGAGGACTGCATATGTTTTAGTGTTGGCAGACGTGAAGAAAAGGAAGGTCACTTATCCAAGAAATAAAGTGATATGGGTCTTTCACCAGTCTGACTTCCAAATCTTGAAAGCTTTTTTTATTATTATTATTCCAGCATTCTTTAACGCTTCAGCATTCTTTAACAGTTCATCAAACTGTTTTGGTTAACATTTTCAATTTGCTTGTCGAGAAAACAAAACAAAACAAAGTCTTTCTTCAGTCATTATCAGTTGGTTTTATTGTGACCTTGCTGCGTGTTATTTTAACTGTTGTATTACATCTGTAGGGATCTGTTTGTAGAGGAAATGTTATGTTTCATCATTTTTACACATGTCTATAGTGAATAAAACAGAAAAAAGCTAGTTAGTTGACCATACCAGAATCACAAATAATCTCAAAATCACCCATGAGATTTTCATCTGGCAGAGTCTTATGACAGGCGAGTGGAACCACTGAAATGAAAAGTGTGCCATTTAGAGCCAGTTAAATCAAATCAGATGCATAATGCATGAATCCTACTAAATTATGGAGTGTAACACCTGTCACACTGTGATGTTAGCAGTGTTTTCTCATGAATTTGGAACTGGCTTGTTGAAAGATCATATTTCTAACTGAGCAGACACAATCAAAGGAACGCCTGATCGCTGATTATAGCTTCTGTTCAGCCACCAACAGGAAAGTATCTTCACAAGCATCCCATTCTTTTGAAAAGACACACAAATACGCACGCTGACGTGGATCAGACTCGACTGGTTTGTGTCAGCTGACACCCTGGGCCCGATGATCGCAAAACTAAGCCCTGTGTGTGTGTGTGTGTGTGGGGGGGGGGGGGGGGGTATATGTTTTTGCTACTTCATGGGGATGATTTTTTACCTTTTTTCAGTACACACAGTCTTGTGATGACCCACTGTTCCTAATGGGGACAAAAGCCTGCTTCCTATACCATTGGTGGGCCAGGAGTTTGGTGTAGGCTAACCTGTAAATTGAGTTTAGATTAGGTTTTGGGTCAAGTCTGTACCTGTGAGTTTAGTTTTAGGGTAAGGGGTCAGGGTTAGGCTATATACAAATGACTGGTAAATGAATGGAAGCCAGTGCAAAGTCCCCATGAGGATAGAAGAACAAACATGTATGTGTGCGTGTGTGGTCGTTCAAGTGTTTGTGTTGTCTTCTTGCTTTCTGTCATCCAGTCACATTCCAAAGCTGTGACCTCCCTCTCATTTCCAAGGAGGCTTATGTCTGTATTTGATGTCCTATCTGTCGATTCAAAACTCGAGACCATTTGATTTCAATCTTGTTTAATCTATGGTTTGAAGATGTACCTTCAAGAGGATAAAAAAAGAAGTTTGAACCCCCTGTTTTGCTAAAATCAACATTTTTTTAATATTAGGAAAACATTATTTTATGTGTTCTTGAAGTGCTTACTGACTCAGAAATTAAAGTAAATTAAAAAGTTGCATTTTTTTGAAGGGATGCATATTTCCCTCAGTCTTGAATGCATAGTTTCAATTTTGGTTGCCTGAGTATGTGCTGGGGGTGATTCCCAGCTATTATAGCATTAAATGTTTCCTCTTTAAAAATGCTGAGCAATAGCCATTTTTGTGTTTGGTAGGATCCATTAGCTGTGGCAGGGATCTTAATTTGGGATAATTCTCAAAGTTAATCAGATGCAGATGTTCAGTGGTTACTTTAATTAAAACTTGCCCAGTGGTTTATGGGATATTTTTCTAACATATGAACAAACACAGACACATGTAGTTGCATGATCACCCATAATTCATGCCAACTTGTATTATTTCTTTTGTTCCTTTTTTTAAGTAATTCAGATTTTCCCGAGGAAAATACATTAATTCTCTAGTTCCAAGTAGGACTTTTTTTCTTGCACCATAACGTTAACCACAAATATTCCTGTAAAAAATAACAGAACTGAGATGCAAAGTCCAAGACTTGTTGCTTTTATTTTTACATTTATGTTGTAAATAGTCATCAAAAGTTATATTTTTAACTTCAACACTAATACATCAGCTCAATGTTGTTTTGTATCCTGTCTCAAAAATATAACTTGTTGCTCTTTCAATTTTTCCCCAAGAGAAGGCTGAAAGGTGTCGGTTTTCTCGTTTAGTGCATCGTTGACTGACACTCATGTAGCCAAAATAAAACACTTCTTTGTTTAAATGTAAAAGTAAAAGCAGTCGTTCTAAAAGGAACAGAGGAACCCACAGTGAAGTCCATATGTGGCAGACAGATGACAACCAAGCGTGGCTGCTGTGTGAACAGGACCAACTGGTTGTTCTTATTTATTTAAATCTGTAGTGCAGAAACTGAATTATTTACAACCCATAACTCTATGCAAGTATGTAAAATATATATATATATTTTCAAATTGTCAGCGGGCAAATTGTAAACAAGATTAGTAAAATATATGAAGATAGAACAGTTTTTTTTTTTCTGTTTGTTGAATGCTAATCTGAGCTATGTTCACTGAACTGTCAGGCTGAAGTCAACAATGCACACCCCACCAAATCGTTTCCACTCAGCCCCCTAAAATAAATTACAAAGAAACAGACCTTGAAAAAACGGACTATTAAGGAGCAAAAAGTGGAAGACGGTGTAGATCTCCTGTATTTTGATTTAAGCAAATCAACAGCATTTGACTGAGAGATGAGTATCTTTTGAGACAGAATTTTCTCATACAGTCCTTAGATCATGGTGTCCAATCCTAGTCGTCAAAGTCTAATGTCCTGAATGTTTTAGTGGTTTATCTGCTCCAACACCCCTGATTTGAATTAAAGGGTGATTCTGCAAAACTTGATTTGGTTTTACAATCCCAGATTCAGGTGTGTTAGGGAAGGGAAACAAGTGAAACACGCAGGGTAGCGGTCCTCAAGGACCACAGGACAGCCTTGAACAGGCACTCAACACAATGAACTAACTCTCTGGAAAAAAAAAAAAAAAAACACCTGCGAACACATTTCTGTGAAACCTCTCTACCCCCATTTTACTATTGCCTTTACAGTTCTACAGGTGTCCAGGCTGCGAAATAACGCTGACAGATAGGAATGCAAGAGGACAGCCAAGCACTTGTGTTCACCACAAAGATCTTGCTTGTCTTACAACTGACTGGCCTGCTTAACACGTGGCTTTGGTTACAAAATCCACTCCTTCCAGCAGGAGACCCCCCCCTCGTCTCTGTGATGATGAGCACAGAGGACGATGGAAGGTGCTTTTCCGAGATGATCGGCAAAGTGGCTTCCGTTTTCAAAGGGCCACGGACGTACATGGCTCACGGATGCCTGTGTTAGCAATGAGATAGCGCGGCACCTGGAGAGGCCAGACAAGAAGAAAGGACAAGAGATACGAGGAAGAAAAGAAAAAAACCAACAGAAAGGAGCTGCTCAGATGCCGTGCCAGAGAGGGGACACAGCAGCTCTCTCAGATTTCACATGTCCGTTCTGTGAAATTGTGAATTCAAACGCTTCCCGTCTCATTGCCTGCACCCCCCCCACTTCATCTTGCACTTGTCAGCACATCAAGAAATGTGAAGATTAGTGCTTTCACAGGAAGCCACCACATAGAGACGACTGTTGTGAATTTCTCTCCTACCTGTAGACTTTTGGAGAAAGCCTTCAATGGTGTTGTAATGTCTAACCCATGTCTTTTCTCATAGAAAGAAAAGGAAATCTGTTTGAACTGAATAAAGGGAAAGGCTCTTTGGGACAAGGGTAAAACAAAGTGCCTTTCGGTGACTGACACATCCAGAGAGACCCCCACCCCCCACCACCACCACCCCTTGTCAGTTTTGGGCAGGATCCATTTCCTCAAGCCAAAATGTTCTCTTTGTGTGTTGAATATGTTTTGGAACATGCTGGCCATTGATTGACATGGGCGCAAGGGCTGGTAAAACATTACTGTGATGTGGAGCGAACAACAGTGCGTCTGTCACTCCGCTTCAGATGTTTGGCCTGGGGGCCCGTGTACTGATATTATAGTGCTACAAAAAATTTCAACATTCCCCTCTCGTGTTCTCCTTCTCCTTCTTTCCATTTGCTTTTACTCACACAAGATGCTTTGACACCATCCATCTCATTTAAATTTTTACTTTCAAATGTTCAACGCTCAACCCAATGTATCTTCCAAACTAACAGATTTGACCTTTCATTTGTTATTTTAGACATCAGTAAGTTGATGTTAAAGTGCCTGTGACATCAGTTTTTTTAAATAAATCTGAAAGCATTTTTGGAGAGATAACACTGATAACATATTGCAAAAAAAATCATGCCACTGAAATGAACAATTGTTGAGACATTTGCATATGAAGTATTGGCTGGCATCACAGGCAGTAAAGAAGAATCTGATGTTTCTTTGGATAATTTTGAGTCACTATCAGAGAGATGAAGAAAATTCAGAGTCCAAATAATACTGCTTCAATAAACAAAGACTAGATAGTTTTCTTTCTTAAATCGTTCCCCTTTGAAGTCACTTCCTGTTTCATTTCGGCTGAGCCAAGTTTAAAAGAAAATATGCCAGTAATGTGACTAAATGGGTAAAATCGTGTGTATTTTTCCAAGTTTCTTAAATATAAAAAAAAAACATTTCCTTTGTATTTGAAGGATATGCGAATCACAGGCACTTTAAAGCTGTTTCAGTGAAACTAAAAGCTGCAGGAGGCATTTAGGAGTAAAACGCTGACCATAATTCAGAAAACCCAGCAGAAAATAGAACAGTAAATGTGTAAAAAGTAGCAATTATTGTCCTGTTTTTGCAAGACAAACTGTGCCTGTTGCTTTTGTGTAAACATGCAATTACTGTGGCACATTTACACTCATTTGGGATGTTAAATCCTCCCTTTACCCTCTCAAATAGTTAGAAGGCATATCGTATGGTGAGTCACCACCTTGCACCTTTCTGCTTCCAAATAAAAACAACAACAACAAAAGTGCTGTATATATAGAAAATGTCCTGGTAGTTGTGTATTTCCAAAATGTCATATGAATTGATTCAACCCCAGCATTACAATTTTAATCAGTGGTGTAGAACCAGGTGTTAAAACGCATGCGGCAGCCCTCCAGGCCATAAGAAATTGGACAAGGCACCAGGAAATTGTCTGTCCTCTAGAAACAAGTGTTTTGTGATTGTTTACCCCATGTCTTTAAATTGCATTTCTTCCTTTTTAATTTAAGCACCCACCTCGGCTGCAGGTTGAAGCAAGGGAAGGGGAGAGGGAAGGGGCTGAGAAAGAAATGGAGAGAACCCTTTTTTCCTGCTTTTTACCCCTCTTTTCTTTATCTCTCCATCCTCTTCAGAATTAACCCTGTCTGATGTCATTCCTGTCAAATGCAAATGTCACGACCTGATACGGTCAGCCCACGGGGCACTTTAACTGCATGCTAGTCCACACCCAGATTAAAAAAAAAAAACAAATAAAAATGAAGTGGGATCGTGTGTGTTTTTGTAAGCTGCAAAAATACATGTGCAAGCTCATGTGTTTATGCTCGACTGGGTGTCCTTGGCATTCCTGAAACTACAAAAT
>NW_013952514.1:1193721-1197560 GCF_001266775.1 Austrofundulus limnaeus | reverse complement strand
GTGTGTGTGCGTCACATTGTGCGTGTTGGGACTGGTGTGGTTCAGATGTGCTGTTTTTCAGCACCATGCACATCACGCTCATGTGGCCTGTATTTGTGTGAGGTGCACTGACGAGATTTTCCCCAACAAAATCCTGCAGGTGCCGCATCTGAGGTAAAGTTGCAAAACCAACATGACAATAGCCACATTCTATTGATTGTTTAGTCATTATCATTTAAAATAGAAAGTGACAGGTAAAAAATTGATCATGACAGATTTTTTTCTTACCCTGTCAGTCAAAATGACAGACAGCAATAAGGTCTAGCACAGCCTCTGATTGATGGATAGAAAACTTCATCGATGAACAGCCATGGGGGACCTGGCCATCTCAGTGGTTACTGAATGATACACAAGAGGAAAACCATCTGGAAATTAAGTCATTAACTCAACAAAACAGTCATTGTTATCACATGATAACAACATAATTAACTTGTTATCATGAGAAAACAGTTTTTGTTATTTCGTTATAATGACATATGTCGTTATCACAAGAAAACCATGGAAAATAATTATGAACGTAAAATGGCCGCTCTCGGCTTCCATTCATATGCTCTTCTAAAACTTGTACATATATTTCTCTATTGATAATTATTTTTTCCTGAAGTGTATTCTTTCTCATGCCATTCTCACTAATGTACCCCCATATCATAAGAGAGGCTTTTGAAATGTGCACTGAATAGGCTGGATGATCCTCTTTCAACGAACATGGCACCAGTGGTTTCCATAAAAGAGTTTCCAGTTTTCATCCATTTGACACTTGAACAGTTTTCCACTTTGCCTCAGTCCATTTTAATTATCCCAGAAAAGATGCCAGCATTTCTAGATGGCGTTTACATTTGGCTTCTTCTTTGCAAGACAGAACTTTGACCAGCGTTCGCAGGGTTAACACATTATCTTGTATTTCTTGGCATTAAATGTGTGTGTTCTTATGTCTATTGTTTCTTTTTTTTTTTTGTCCTAGTTGTTTACTTTTTTTGCATCATTTTAATTAAGAGAGCACAGAAGCTGGATGCATAGATGTTGTGGGGATGGATCAAACAACTTCTCAGAGATCAATTTTGATTGGATACATTCCCAACTTGTTCTGTCTTTTTACACAGCAAACCTAAATCTGATTCGATTCATATTTTTACTGTAATAACTTTGTATTGGGACACCAACAATGATATAAAAATTCACAAAGTAGTGTTAAATGAGCTGCAATGAAACTGTTGTTATAAAGCAGAAGCATATTTGGTCTTGGCATCACTGGTACAAGCTGTTTGGTCGGGCAGTTACCTCATCAGTCATCAGTGTGGTAAAAAGTAAACTGCATTTCTCTAAACTGCAGTCATTTTAGTCATAGCTATTTACAATGTGTAAGACATTAATTGTTCACATTCTTTCCAGAAAAAGAAAAAAAAAACACTAAACTAAAATGTTTATATAATCCCCATAGGAAAAAAAAAACTATTCTCTCCTCCCAGGCTTTTGTTGTCAAGTCACACTGACCAGCTCCAAGCTTTACTCTGAAGTAAATTAGTTTTCCCCCATTCCTTGTGTTTTACACACTCCATTAAAGTACTATTGTGTAATAAGCTTCTAATATACATGGCATTCAACTTTCAAATATTGTGCTGTAAAAAAGAGTTATAACAATAAGAATGTATTTTTTTGTATTTTGAAGAATGAGCAAGAAGCGGAGGACAGAACGCTGCATTTAACAAAAATGATAGCACAATCAAACAATATACTTTCTGAATATTGTTGATATAATGAACTTATATGCACTGCCTGGCCAAAAAAAGTGTCTCCACCTGAATTTAACTAGGTCCCATGACCTGGGGCTGCTGCAGTTGGTCAGGTCTAGCTTCAGCAACAGTATCAAAGAATGAGGTCAGCTGACTTCCTGAATAAACTGAATGACCAGTTTATTCCATCAATGGATTTTTTTTCTTTCCTGATGGCACAAGCATGTTCTAAGGTGACAATGCCAGGATTCAATGGGCTCAAATTGTGAAAGAGTGGTTCAGGGAGCATGAGACACCATTTTCACACATGGACTGGCTCCACAGAATTCACTGAGAATCTTTGGGGTGTGCTGGAGAAGGCTTTGCACATCGGTCAGACTCATCAATGCAAGATCTTGGTGAAAAAATTAATGCTACATCTTGTGACATTGCAGAAGCTTATTGAAATAATGCCACAGCGAATGAGTGTCATAATCAAAGCTAAAGGTGGTCCAACAAAATATTAGTGTGGGACCTTCTTTTTGGTGACAACTTCTGTTTTTTGACCAGGCAGTGTGTTTATTTCTAAGCCATGTTTTCACACAACTTGAGTTAAGTCCCAGATGTTAATTTATCATTAGATAATAACAAATGAGTTTATTTTGATCCAGGTGCCTTCAATTATTTAATTAGATTTTAGCACATTCTCTCTTGATGCCTCCTGTAATTAGAACAAAACAACTAGTTGTGACATGGAAGTGATTAGTTATTACTTTTTGATTGCAAAAAAATAAATCTGAATTTGAGTAAGATATAGAATGCATCAGCTGCATCTGTGCACAGTATGTGTACACACAAACTAAATATTGGAATGACATAGTGTTCTGTTTAAATGCTTGTTATGAACTGTCACCTCTGGAAGTACTACAAGTCTTTCACCACAAGAGGGAAGCATATATTAATTTATGTAGAGGTGTTGGCTGAGTCTGGAATGCCAAACTATAAAACCTCTGTATTAAAAGACTGTTATAAATTACAAATACTCAAAGCATTGGTGATACATAAATGACCAAGGCAGATCTCTATTAGATTATGAATATAATAAAAACCCATGTATTATTTTAACCTGCTTCTTCCTTTTAGGGTCACAGGGGTCACTGGTGCCCATATCCAGCAGACACTGTGCGAGCAGCAGGGTATACTCTGGACATGTTTCAGGCCCACCACAGGAGAGGTCCCAGGCCAGGGTTTGATCCAGCAACCTTTGTGCTGAGAGGCTACAGCTCTACCAACTGAACCACCATGCTATCCTTATATAATATATTATATAATATAAATGACAGATGAATATCACATTATGTTTTAAATTGATTGTGATTATATGAAAGCACAAGTCGGCACAATGTGTTGCTCTGAACATACATCTCTATCTCTATAAATAGAGACAGATGTCATAATTTGATCATTGGGAATATTATGAGTGACAATTAAGCACCCAATAATCCCTTTTGCCAAAAATATATAGAGTTTAGCCAAATGATGAACATAGTCTGAAATATCACTAAAGTATCAGATTGAATAAGTGGTTGAACAAAGTACATTTTCAGTATAAAAATGCCAATCGATAATGAAAATATAACAAACAAAAAACATTAAAATAATACATCAAAACTATATTTGCTTACTGAAACATAAACACATAACATGTAGAATCATTTTCACCTCCTGTTTAACACAGGCAAATGATTAATTTGTCCGTAATTTGTACAACCTTCCCTTTTTCTGCCCTCATATCTGTAAATTCATAAGATAAATGGACATGTTGAAAACTGTATTGCATATGTTGTGTATAATTCATAACTAATACAAATGTCAATAAGCATCATCATAACCATATCTGCTCTGTAGCTGTGTTTATCTTCATTAACTAGTTTCATGTCCTGTTCATTTGTGTGCTAATATAATTTTCTCTATTAGTGTCCAGACATGCGCTCTTAGAAAGCTGGCCACCACCCTGCTGATTTCTCTCCAACAGGAAGTTAATTAGCGTTGATGTTTAGTTGGAACAGCTAGGGATATACTATATATATA
>NW_013952514.1:1192047-1193324 GCF_001266775.1 Austrofundulus limnaeus | reverse complement strand
ATTTATTTCAGATTCGTGTTGAAAATGCTAAATTACGATGTTTTAGGCAGGTTTGAAAGCAGCATTAGCTCGTGCTCCTGACAGTGCGATGGTTTTGCGCATGCGTCGAGCTGGAGGAGAAGGGATCGTGCTTCCGTTAGCATCCAGAGAGCTAACGGGCAGGTCTGGGGAAACAGGCTGTTGGGTAAGGCGTCCTGCGCAGTGGAGACCGACAGACAGATATTTATCGGCGCCTTCAGATGTCCCCAGTTAATCCTTGAGCCGACCATTATCCCTCCATGCTGACCAAGAAAGGAAGATAACGTTAATAGCCCTGCACTGCCGCTTCAATTAGCTTATCAAGACAGAAAAGGGAGACGGCTTTTTTTTGCTCTGAAGGAGGACTTTCCATTGGATAAAACCAGTTTACTTAAACAACAAGAATAAAGATAGGAGTACAGCAGCCTTAACTAATTTAAGGATGAAGTTAACGAGTAGCAGACATTGTGCGACTGAAGGAGATGGGAAGAAAATGGACCAGGCTCCCCCAGTCAGAAACCCTTTCGTGCACGTCTTGAAATTTACACCAATGGAAAAGGCGAAGGTAAGTGTTTGCATCGGGGATGATTTAAGTGAGTCCTGCATCTGTTATGCTGACACAATGTTATGGTTGGTTGTCGGACACGAACAGTTAAGTGCGACACTGTGATTGTGCTGTCATCATCGTGTAACCAGGCAGTTTTTCCAGCTTCCATTCAGTCAGCTGTGCTATACTACAAGCTAGTCTGCTAACATCAGCTACTTCTTCGGCTTCATGCAGCTCCATTTGCCATAGCCTCGTGTGTGTTTCCATTTTATTGTTGGTTGGTAGTGCAGATAGTTACCTGAGCTGCAGAACAAAAAGCATTTTACACACGCCAGTGTTGCACCAAATCAGTTTTTTTTGAAGCCTTCAAGCAAATACAGTTTTGGAGCATGGCCGCCCATTCATGTTTGGCCTAGCTTGTTGCTCCTTTTACTGTTTGTTTCCCCTTCTTCATCTTCTTTCGTACATGTTGCAAAAGCTTCTGTTAAATTCACACCTTGGGCTAACAGTTAATAATTTCTTATTTTAAACAATGAGAAGTTTTCAGCTTTTTGAGCTTTATTATGTTTGCTCACCCAAAGAAGCAGCTAACACGTGTGAACAAAATGATAAGAGACCATTTTACATCCGTGATTATGTTTTCATCATAATTGCTAATCCATTATTATTATTATTATTATTGTTATTGTTATTGTTATTGTTATTGTTATTG
>NW_013952514.1:1184246-1190855 GCF_001266775.1 Austrofundulus limnaeus | reverse complement strand
GCTCACAGGTCAAACATTTTCACTTAAATAGGAGTATACTGTGTACATGACCTTATTAAAAGTTACAGTTTAGTTTTCTGTTCGGTTTTACCAAGTTTTTTCTCCCGTTCATTTTTACAAACGTCTGCTGCAGATAGAGCAGAGAGGGGGAGGACGGGGGAGAAGAGCGGTGAACTTAACTTTATCTGACTTCTTCTATTTTATTTATTGTTTTTATCGTCCAATGAGAGAAATTGATTTGAAGCTGAGTTTTTGATAAAAATCATTAGATTACTCTAAATGTCTGTAAACCTGCAAAAAGAGGGAGAATCTGTGTAAATTACAGACATTCTGTTCACGTGAGCAGTTGTCAGTCAGCACCTGTCATCCTCCAGACGCATGATGGAGCGTGTCTGAGCCAATCACTACTTTTGACTAGGGGTGTAAGAAAATATTGATACACTGAAATATCGCGATATTTCATTTCCCAACACTGTATCGATATTCTAAAGTCCTGTATCGATTTTAATTAAGGTTTAAAATGTCAACCTTCTTGCCAACCGTTCATTTTTATGTTGTAGTTCAGCCTCTGGCCACTAGTTGGCAGCAGTGAGCCAGTACGTAAACATTAGCTTTTCCTTTTTTTTCAGTAAGAGGTTTTTATTTAATAGAATTTTTGGACAAAAAAATCACAATATATCGCCTTGTTTACAGTATCGAAATATATCGGGATATATCGTATCGTGACCCCTCTGTTATGATATGTATCGTATCGCCAAATTCTTGCCATTCCACAGCCCTACTTTTGACACTGATCAGCTGACTGATTTAAATACACCTTAACATTCATGAAGTACTTTGCATTGACTGTTTATGGTTGAATGTGGGCGTATAGGGCAGAACCTGAGGTGGGACCTCGTGCACAAACTCTGGCGTATAAATTAAAGGTGCACAGAAACTTTCGTAGCATGGTTTTATAAATCCAAATTTATTTTTTTTTTTAAGCGTACGCCATTTTCACCTTTTGGCCGTACGTTCATTTTTAGTATGGTTTCCACGCAATCCTTTATAAATCTGAGTCCTGGTATTTTGTTGTTAACCAAATTTTGTCACAACGAGACCACCAACAGGTAGTGCAGAGACACATTTCTGCACTTCCCAGCCAAGGTGCACTCTTTCCGAGTGATTACCACCACAGCTGCCCGAGTTAGGCACACTCACTGATTGTTCTCTGTGCTGTTTCTTTTGAATTGTCCAATCTCCCTCCTCAGGGTGTCTGTGGGGTTGTAAAAAGTAATAAAAGGTATTAAATCAACCAAATAAGCAAACATTAAAAAGTTTTAAAAAGTAATAAATGTAATCTAATGAGGATTTAATTATTTGAACAACTAGCACTTCAGCACTGTGCCAGAATTGGATCTCCAATGCAGAAAATAAATAAATAATAAAGGTTCACCCAGTGATTTAACAAACATTTATCTGGACCTATCAGAGGCACAGCTTTCACTTTAAACACACAAGACAGGCCTACTGGCCAATCAGAAATAGGGTCGGGGCGAGATATGGATTTTTTTTAGTATAGTTGGAGCAGTGCTCAAAATGTATTTTTCAGGTCAAGTTTGAAAAATAACTACACTATTTTGAAGCTGGCAAAGTAAAATAAATAAACCAGAAAAAAGGATTTTTAAGCCACATCTCTAATGTAGGTAAAGTCATGAGGTCCATATTTCAGTATTATGAATTATTCATTCTAAACGAGGGGGAAAAAACCCAAAATCATAAAACTTGTTAAGCCAAGTTCCAGCATGGGTGTCTTACCCCAATTTACACTGCAAATGGTATCGCTGTGCTGCACAGTTCACCATCATTTTACACCCCGATTTTCACTGCATGCGGCTTTGCATCATTGTGAAGCATCAAAGTGCTCTGAGAAGCGTGCACAGAAAATGTAAGATCCTGCAATAAATCCAGTGAAAAATGTGGAAGTCAGACCAAATAAGGTAATTCTGTGGAAGATGGATTGGAAATAACAGTTGAACTGCATCGTTGTTGTTGTTTTTTTAAATCCATATTTCAGAATAATCTACACATTTTGCGCATGCATATGGTGCGGTCAGCTTCCCAAACAGAATGATAAATTTTGACAGAATATTGCTGATCAAAATTTTAAGACCTGTTGAAAAGAATTCACATTTTGCACTATTGGATCACAAGAAGGTTCTAATTAGATATGTAAAGTGAGAGTGAGACCAAAAGAACAAGAACACCTGAGTAAACATTTTATTGCAAACACGTATTAAACAAAAATAAGTTGTTCATCAGCTGATCAAAACTTTAAGACCACAGCATTTAAAAGCCCAAATTCTCACAAAAATGTGGATTCAGTCATTTCTGTCAAAGGACTTCTTCCAGAGAAATAGCATCACTCTTTTCGACCATCCTGCGTTTCCCTGATCTTCACCACGTGGAGCAACATTCCCTCTAGCTTCCCGGAAGCAGCAGGCATGCAGAAACAATTTTTTGAGGTGATTAAAAGAATGGTGCTGCTTCTCATTGCTGAATCCTTTCTTTCAATTTGTATTTCTATAAAAAAAAATGTTTTTTTTTTGAGATATAGTCTTAAACTTTAGATGAGCTGATGAACAGCCTATTTTTGTTTAATACTTGTTTGTAAATAACATTCTTTCTTTTTTTTTTTTTTTGTCTCACTCCCATTTCTTGTTTTTGCATTCTGTAGCTCTACTTAGAACTTTCTTACGATCCAACAGTGTAAAGTGTGAATTCTTGCCATTGGAACTGGTCTTAAAAAATGATCAGGAGTGTATATGGTCAACAACATTGATGACATACAGACAGTCTTTTGCAGTCATTTAGTGGAACTGTTTTGTGAAAGAGTCAAAAGTCATTCTTGATGTTGGACCACAAAACAGTTATGCAGGCTAAAGGCCACAGAACTAACAGGCTAAAGCTGAATGAAAAAAAAAAAAAAACTATCATAATTGTAAAATAAAAAAGAGCAACTGTTCTAAAAGGAGGCATATGAATGTGGATATTTCTAACAATAAGCCACATTAGTCAGTTTCCTAACGTGACAATCCCCCAAGGTTTAGTCATTGTTGGATTAACTATAGAGGCTTTCAAATATTCATTATTATGCTATATTGTATTTCAGCAACCTGACCTTTCAACCCACATAAAACTGCTCATGAGTAGCTTCCTTGGTTTGCAGAGTTGATTGGCAAACCACTATGACAATGTATTGTTCTGTTTTTTTTTTCCTTTTTTTTTTCTTTTTTTTTTCTTACAAAATCTGGACTTTTATCCAACATGGCACTTTCAATAAATCTTAAGCTCTTTCCTTCAGTATCAAAAGTCAGATTTTTTTCATTTTTACTAAGTCGTTCACTTTTGATAAGCCTATTTTACATTCATGTGTGATGCATTAGATAAATCTCTGGTAGGAACAATTTAGTGGTAAGAAGTGATTTAAAAAATGACCTCTGCCACGCACGTACATGTTCTTATATCCTCATGGGGACTTTGCATTGACATCCATTCATTTACTTACCATTTTTACAGCCTCTTGATGCCTTACCCAAAACCTAAACCCTCAGGTACATACCTGACCCTAAACCTAACCTAAACTTAATTAACATCTTAGTCCTAAACCAAACTCCTGACCCATCAATAGCATTTCACGTGATGGGGACCATGCTTTTGTCCTCATTAGGAACAGTGGGTCCTCACCAGGCTGTGTGTTGTGAAAATTGTCAAAAATCATCCCCTCCAGGTAGCAAAAATATGTACACTAAAAGATGGAGTTAGAAATATTCAAGCTTGTTGTCTTCTACCTATCTTTCTACTTATCTCATACTAATCAAGAACAAGTCTAAGCACACAAACCAGCTGTGGGGAAAAGCAGTTGTCTGAACCAAGTTAGTGGTATTCTAAATGCAAAGACATTTTATACACACTGTTTACACATACAACACTAATATGAGCATTAGGGTTGGGCAATATTGGCAAAAAAATTAATCACGATTAATTGTGGTATTTAGCTGATAACGATTAATTTGACGATTAATCCCCTGGAGTCCCTGGAAGTTGGCTAATGTTAACAACCATTTTATGATGTGGATTCTACACATTTTCCTTAAAAAGAGCACAGCTAATTCTGCTGACTGCACATTCCAGTTTTTTAATGGTCACAGAATGGAAAAAAAATGTTGTCATTCATTCATAGAGAAAGTCATTATGGAAGTGCCTAATAGTACATTAGAAAAATGGGCACTAGGCACCATGAACTTTTTAGTTCTTTCAGTCTTTTTACTCAGAAAAGTTGTTTTCAGACCAAACAGTAATCATGACTGTGGCCACAACACTCAGCAGATATTTAGTGCAGCCATGTCACAAATAAACATGTATTTTGTAATTAACAACATCATCAACAATGGAAGACTGTGTTGTTGGAGCTATGAGCTTTGAGTTGTGACCAGCAGAACTGGTCAGAAAAAAACTACTTTAAGCAAATATTCATACAACATATCGGCCTAATTTTGTGTGTTCAAAGTATATAACAGCAATAGTTGCAGAAGTATCTTCACAGAAGCAGTAGCTCTAAAAAAGAAGATCCGAGAACTGTTGCTGCAAGCTATACAATCGGCCGGTGTGAAAGAAACAAAAAAGGCAAACTACTGGTTAGGAGCTGGTCCCTTGCATACTGAAAGTACTTGCAGTGTCATTGGAGTGTCATTGGTGGTCTGAGTAGAGTAATATAGAGAATGTGTGGGTGTTATATGATCACATGAAAATGTTGGGATTTAACGTTTCATTAAAGAAACTGCAACCATGTCTGTGACTCTCAACATTGCAGCAATTTCTCACAGTTCTTACAGACAGGCCAAAAAAAGAAGCCTTCTAAACATCAATGTTCAAAACAGGAAGCTTGTACAAATTTGCCTTCCACCAGTGTAGTGCACAGTTCCAATTTTGTCAGTTTTTAGTGCAGCTTCCTCTAAGTGTTTGCAGTCAAAGGTTTGTATTCCTGTAAATAATATTTGGTTGTGCTCAATGTCATTTTTTTCAGACAGTTCGACATGAAGCTGAGCAGCTGTTCATTGCAGTTTTAGAGTATTGAGAATTTAATTTCCCCAATTGCAGCACATTACTGGTCTGTACTGAGGTGTAAAACTGCCATTGCTGCTGATATTTATGTGCATGTTTGAAGCCTTTTAGTGCACATGAATTATTTAACAATGTAGACTAATTATCATCAGTGTAGAACTTATAACTGCTACCATCTGTGTGTCAACAGTGTCTACACTTGTCTTTCCTAAATTGAAAACTGTTTTTCACTTGAGTATTCACTTCCAAAAGGACCCAACGCCACTTCAACACTTTGTATGACATCTAGGGTTGGGCATAATCGTATCGTGTGCAATTAATTGTCAGAAAAACATTAATCTATTATTTTTTGGGACTTGACGATTAATATGATTAATGCTACCAGGCCGCTCGGTGCTCCTCTCCGCTTCAAATAAAAAAATAAAAAAAAAAGTTCTGTAATTTATTTGTCTATCAACACAAATTAAAATTATTTTATAGCCCGAAGTCTGTAATTTTGACACAATTTGGAACAGATTTTTTACGAAGACCAAATTTTCCCCACTAAGTTAGTCATGTGACCAGGACATAAGGGTGTCCAGGGACTCCAGGGGATAATTGTCAAATTAATTGTTATCAGCTAAATACCACAATTAATCGTGATTTTTTTTTCCCCCGATATTGTCCAACCCAAATGACATCTAGTGTACTGAATTGTATTATTCTTCAGGCTGTTCGGAGGGAAAAAAATTGAACTTAGAGTAAGAGTAGTTACAAACTTGTTTTTATTACATGGCAATATCTTAGATATGGAAGTTTCCCTGAACATTTTCTGTCGCACTTATTTTCATGTTCTGTTGCTTGCTGTTTTTGCAAATCACAGAATAGACTGAGGTCAAGACTTGTAATTTGTTCAAGGTAAAACTGTTCTTTATACCTAAAGTGCTTCTGTGTTTATTAATGACTCTGGTTCAGCTTTTTCTTCTGTGTGCTTGCAGCAAGTGCGTGGATTGCAAGGCATCAGATTTCCTTTATTTGTTTGATTGTATTTTTTTTAGAAAAAAAAACAACAAGATTTTCAAGTGATTCTGAAAAGTCAATAATGTAATACAAAAATGATCAAGCTGAAAACTGCATCCCCAACCATCTACTAGGGCTGGGCAAAATTGTATTGTGCAATTAAGTGCCAAAAATAACTCTCAACAACTAATATTTGTCATTTGGAAATATTGCAATGAGTGCCATGTGATGATGCATTTTCGTGTGACACACTATCGCTATCAGGCGAGCACGTGAGTCCATTGGCAGAAGACAGTGCAGAGCAACTAATGCTAACCCTATCCCTTAGAACTTGTTTAATCACCTGACACATCAACAAAACCTGGATTACGAGGAAAGCCAGAAAATACGGACCAAAGCCACAACATCGGTTACTTGCGAGTGTAGTTGTTATCTATTGTCATACTAATCGTTATTGGAGAGATGCCATAATTAATGGTGATATACAGTGTATACATATATATATAT
>NW_013952514.1:1182050-1184003 GCF_001266775.1 Austrofundulus limnaeus | reverse complement strand
AAACACAGTTATTTTATTACCAAGAATGAATTTTAAAAAAAAGTTGGAGGGGAATTCAAAGGGTTTTTCCTGCACTTCCTGTTGGAAACTGTCACTCTTATTATGACAAATTTTCCAAATAGCATTTCTCCTCAGCTAACAGCAATACCAGATCTTCCTCCTCCGTATCCTCTATCATCATCTGAAAATTTAAACATCCACTTTGCCAGCCCTGCTCTCGCTCTGTTCTGTGTGCTCCAGTGGGAGGGAGTTTCTCTTTAAAATGTCCGTGCGAAAAACCACCTCTTACAACCATGTTAGTGAGATTGGACATCTTGCCTCTTGTAACATATAAACGACGCTTAAGTTGATACATTGATCTCTGCTTCTTGACATGATGTAACATTGCTAATATTGTCTGCATTAAATTGTGAAAAATGTCAAACATGGTTTCTTATCTGTTGTCTCCAAAACTTTTTTTTGTCTAGTTACAAAGCTTTGTGCTCCTCCACCATGTTACAGTAACAGTATTGCAAGAGTGCTGTACCTCTCTTTACATTTTCTCTACTTTTTTTTCTCCTTTTTGGGGGTTTTACAACAGTTGGATGCATGCTGTCTGCCTGTGACCAGACAATCTGTTCCTACTAACCAAATTCACACAATTTTGACGAAGCTGTTTAGTTGACTGTGAATCTGCTGCAGTGTTTTGTAGTAAACCAGTTTTAACTCTGGTGTCTGTGGTGACACTCCAGAACTATTTTATGCTTGCCAAATTTGAGGAGGATAGCAACAAAGACCAAAATAGAACTGTGTTGGAGCCTACTATAGAGATATTAAGATTTAAATGCACTTTTTTTAGGGAAGTTGGTAGTTTGTGGAATTTGTTACATCCAGTTCACATCACATTCAAACATCTTTACATGCATAATATACAGTAAAACTTGAACTTCAGGTGTAACAAGAAGAAAGACATACATTTTAAATAAGGGAGTTTAAATTTGTCTTAATGCCCACTTTTCCTCTGTTTCTCATTCTCCAACAGATTGCAGTAATGACAGTCACACTATTCCCCATTCGTCTACTCATAGCTGCATTTATGATGCTACTGGCATGGCCGTTTGCCTTCATTGCCTCAGTGGGGCGCTCCGAAACCACCGTTGAACCCCAGTGCCTCTGGAGAAGGTGCATCTTTTGTATTTATTTTTGTATGTGTGGGTCTGTCTGAAGAGTGTTTCTGAAGAGTTACTTTGTGAAACAGTGTATATCTTATCAATACGTTAAAAAAATGAAATTCTCATTCAGCATATTTCGTTTTTACAGAAGGTTAGGAACCAATAACTGTATTGTCAAAGCTGATGCTGATATTGATAGAAAGTCGCATGGCTTAAATTCTCTTTTAATATGCTTATTATGAATGAGTAAGTGAGTGTGGTGCATGCTATTATCTATCATCCTCTGTTGTCATAGATTAAGGGTTCAGGAGTAATGATACTTGAGCTTTTTTTTTTTTTTTTTTTTTTTACATTGTGATTAAAATTGTGTTTGTTGTTTAAAAATCTTGTTTTCAGGGTGGTGGACATTATTCTCAGAGTCATCATGCGGGCCATGTGGTTTGCCGGAGGTTTTCATTGGATGACTGTGAAAGGGCAAAGGGCACTACCTACAGAAGCACCTATCCTGACCCTGGCCCCCCACTCATCTTACTTTGATGCCATTCCAGTTACAATGACAATGTCCTCGATTGTCATGAAAGCTGAGAGCAAGGATATACCTCTTTGGGGCAGTAAGTGAAGAAGCATTAATTTGTCTTTACATGATTTGTTCAGTCTGAATGAAACATGATTTATTTGTTTATTGTTTTTAGTGCTGTACCAAACGATTATTTTCTAATCGATTAATCTCACGATTATTTTTTCGATTAATCGATTATTATAACAACAAATCTATAAGTTATTCTGATGTGAGTGCACTGGA
>NW_013952514.1:1163292-1181822 GCF_001266775.1 Austrofundulus limnaeus | reverse complement strand
TTTCTCAATATATAAAAATTAACAAATATCAAGACAACATCCAACTCTTAGTATTGTAACATCAGATGTTTAACTAATTTCTTTAAGGTGAAAACTGTTGAAAACAACAAGACTGTTTTGTCTTATTGTACAAATTAAAATCCAGCTCCACATGTTTCTATTAATGTCATTTCCCCACTAGAAAAATGTGTGATGGAGGTCCATGGAAGGCAAATAAGTTTAAATCAAATAAAAGAGGATGTAGTTAAAATTAATAAAAGGTATTTAAGCTACGTTTTGAACATCCAAAACATGTCCAACACTTGTTGGCTGCTTGTGCTCTTTAGGTCAGACGTGTGTYGGGAAGCTCCTCTGTTGTTTGAGACGCTGGGGAAACTGGGAACGTGGCTCGACCTAACACCGGTCTCTGTTTAATGGCGGATGAAATAAAGAAAGTGGCGGTACTTTATTTACTTTGAGCAAGCCAACATCGTGCTCACAAGATAATTAATCCACCAGATAATTCAGAGGCGGTCTGTTCGGTAAATTTTACTCCAGGAGCTGCGAGGCTTGTTTTCAAGCTTAGACTGAACTGAAGCAGCAGCTGCTGACGTCATTACGCTCTTGCGCGATGCTGCGTTCAGGACAAGCATGGAAAACTCACCACTCTTATGTCAATATGGTTGCAATGATGCTTTTAGGTACAGAAATGGAATTGCATGAACATTCACGTGGTGGTTATGTAATACAGCGATTCGATAATAAAATCTGCGTCGACAAATTTACATAATCGACGTCATCGATTATTTCAACTAATCGGTGCAGCCCTAATTTTTTTATTATTCTTTAGTACTTTATGTTCATCAATTTATATGGACTAAGCTATCAGACCACATTTCTCTCGTGGTAAGCCGGGACTTTATCCTACCCAGTAGTAGCTGCTATCAAGACAAATATTGACAAAAGATAAGGACTGCTACTAGAAAGTCATAAAAGCTGTTGAGGAAAGAGCAAAGATAAGTCAAACACAATGAAGTGCATAGATTGTCAGATTTTTATTAAAATGTGTACAGCTTGTACTATTTATGAGATTATGTATAACTTTTTGCTGCAGTATAAATAAGACCGAGTGTATTCCACCCTATTTAGATAATGGGAACCATGTTTTATACCTTGCAAGTGGTGTCAGTCAGGTTCACTTCAAATGACCAGAACCTGTTGTAGGTATTTCAACAACAGTCTTCAGAACTGCCCTACAGGCCTGAGTTAGACATCAGCACTCAATCCAGTGGAAGTAGCTGATGGAACTGATAAACAGTCCAAATCTTAGGTTTCAGAAAGCTCTCATTGTTCTAACAAAGAAAAGTTTATATACACTGGTTGGAACTGGGCACAACCTGCCCAACCGCCACAAAATGGTGATGGGACTCCATGACAATGGTCTGTGTAAAGCCTGTTGCATTGATTTAGAGGCCTCTGAGCAGTCAAAAGAAAATAATTTTTGGGGACCCATTTATGTATACAGAGACAGTCAGAACACTGTTTCTAACATTGTGTCCTTCATCCACAAATGTTTGAGGCCTGTGCCAGTTTTGGGGAGAGCAATGGCCCACTTAAAAGGCTCCCGCTCATATGGGTTCTTTATCCATCCCCACTTACCATAACCAGAACCACATGTGCTACTTTCAACGAATGTGACAAGATCAGTAGGAATTTTTAATAAAGCCATACCCTGTTTCATGACCTTTACTGCCTAATACAGTATATGTTTAGCCTAATAAAGTACTTTTTTTTTTAATTTTGCACTAGTAGCAAAATATTTTTCTTAAGGTTAAGCCAGCTTGTTTTTATGTCTCAATCATAGCAAGATAAAAATGCACTTGCATCAGATTTGATTCCATATTTTGTAATTGCTAAGCTTTCACTTAAGAGTACTGACCTCATGATTCATGTTTCAATATGATTCATCTGTTTCCACACAGGTCTGTTCATCATCAAATTACTTGAAAACCTTATAAAGCTAAATCCAAGCACTTGTTTCGCATACATTTTTATTTAGTGTTGATAAAGATCAGACAACTAAAACACAAATCATAATGTGACTTTGTACAGTTTGAGGCTTCTGCAAAAGTTTACTACAATAGAAAATGGGAGAATTTAACTAATCCACATTTTTTCTCATGTGTTGAAGCATAATTTCTTTCCCAAACTGTAAAATCTGAACTTGAACCACTGTTACTATGTGCTTAAATGCATAACTTGTGTTAGCAGAGGTGTTGCACCTTTGTATGTGGAAACCATATGAAACAGAATGAAAAGTCAAAGAGCATGACACCCACTTGTGTTTAGATTGAGAAAAAAAAAAGTTGTATACTGTTAATTAGATGGACAGCTGGGAGGATAACCAGAAATTTCAGACTCATTTCTGTATCTTTATTCCAATAAGTCAGTTTTATTGCGGGTCTTATCTTTGCTGTTTTGACTTTTCATTCTATGCAACTTTACACCAGAGAAAGTTTCACATAGGAAGTAGAGGTGCTCTGTCTTTAATTTAAAGCCACATACAGAAGTCACGTAGAGCATATTATGTTGCAGACAGTACACACACTGCATATCCTATTAGCAAGCTTGCATGTGAAGTTACCTTTTTAAGTGCCAGTGTTGGCAGTAGATCATATGTCCCAGCCAGCAGGCCATGCAGTCAAGGTTTATGGGTTATTTTAGTCTTCATCTTTCCTCCTCCTGTCTTGCCTACCAAGTCAGCACTTTCTCACATTGTTACCTGCAGGGTGTGTGAAACTCAGCCAAGCTTAAACAGTAGTCTTTTCTTGCAATGACAGGTTGAAACCACATAGTATTTGAACATTTATTTTTATTACTAGATAATTGTCAGGAGCAGCATCAATCAAGCATTCTGCTAAGATAGAATTTTTTTTGTCTTCAGGTATTGCCTTTATTTTACTATTTTTGAACTGATTCTCTTGTATATCATTATTCTGACACATGCTCACTCTGCTATAGGCTGTCCCTAAAATGGGAAATAATAGAACCTGTCAAGCTATGGTTTGAAAAGTTTTGCACAAGAAGTCGATGGACAGCAAGCAAGTGGAATCCTGAGTAAGCATTAAGACATGATCAGCTGCGATCGTGTGCAGAGTCTGTTGATACAAGCCAGAACTGTTATCTCTTCCTCTTCGCAGACCACTCACTGTTGGAATCAATCCTTTTGTTTTTTTTTGTTTTTTTTATGATTTTACTTTTTTCTTAATTTATTTTCCTAATTTAGTCACTTTTTAACAACGGCTCAAGGTTTCCTAACATTTTCAATTATTTAATGAATCATAAGAAATATGATGTACAAAACAAATGTGTCTGATATAATTAGTTGAAACCTTGTGACATTTAACTCTGCAGAGTCGGGTTGTACATTCCATTTTTATACACATCAGCTTTTTTTTTTTTTTTTATTGTGTATGTTTGATTGGGATGAAATTGTTTTTAGTTGCAATAGTCAAGCTGCAACAGGAAGTGAAATTGACCCTTGCACAGTCTAATTAAAAGCTAAGTTAGATTGGTTGTAGCACTTTAAATCCATTTGCATTGCTTTCTTAAGCTTGAGGACTGCTTTACATAATGTGCAGAGTCAAATGTCATCATTGTTGGTGGTGCTATGTGTAGATCATGTTGGAATATTTTTAAATAGATTTGAATCAAATCATGCACAAACACACAAAAAATAAAAATCAATAAGGAACCAAGAAGCACAAAGGGAAATGTACACAGAAACTGGAAAACACTACAAAAAAACTCCATGCATGCCAGCTATTATTTCCTACAGACAAGAATACTCATTTAGGTTGTTCCTCTTTAGCTATGTTCACACTGCAGACAAATGTGGTACTAATGTGGACTGACCCAAAATGTTGCCATTATTGAAACCAGCGTCATGCAAATTGAAGCTTGGAACTGTTTTGAACTGAGAAAGCTCCTCAGATGGGAACTACAGAATAATAGTCAAGTTGCTTTATTTTTGTTAACCATTTAGATCTACCATGTCTTAGATAAATGAGAATCTACACCAACATATCCGGTGTCAGATTATATTGATACTGTTGTAAAGGGATCAATATTTTACTTTGTTTTTCGCCTCTACTTTTATGATGTCGTTCCTGTTTCCAGAAGTGCAATTTTTCACAGGAGTAGAGTGAAAACGGCAACAAACATGACAGATAATATTATCTGCTCCAGTTGCACAACTTCTAAATTGCTACAAACTAGGGTTGGGCTTAATCGTATTGTGTGCAATTAATCATCAGAAAAACATTAATCGATTACTTTTTGGCACTTGACAATTAATACGATTAATGCCACCAGGCAGATTCCGCTCGGTGCTCCACTTCAAATATGATGAACATTAAAAAAAGTTATATAATTTATTTATCTATCAACACAATATTAAATTTGTCTAATTTTGACACAATTTGGAACAGATTTTTCCGAAGAGCAAATCTAATTGGTCATGTGACTAGGACACAAGGGTGTCGAGGGGATTAATCATCAAATTAATCGTTATCGGCTAAATACGACAATTAATCGGGATTAATTTTTTTGCCAACATTACCCAATCCTACTACAAACACAATAAAGGCTTGTGTGTTGGCTGTAATTATTACAGTTGCATGGCGACCATTATGTCATTTTCTTTGCTTAAAATAAGTATGAGACTAGGGCTGGGCGATATGGCAAAAAAAAAAAAAAATATCACGATTAATTTTTTCATATCTGATCTCAATTAATATCACAAATTTTTTTGCTATCCTAAAAAGTGACTGAAAAATAATTTAACAAATAAATAGCTACAGAAATAATAATAATAATAATAATAATAATAATAATAATGTCTGTTATTTCACTTTCACTAATATAACAAATAGCTATGGTTCAGTAGAACATGAAATTACTTTTGCAAGGTATTGAAAAAGGTATTTACCAAGAAAAAAAAAATTATGTGTAAATCATAGAATCTCACATTAAAAAGTTTTCCTTTTTGTAAATTAAAGTTTTAGAATTTAATTTCACATTAAACATGCCATAAAGAAACATAAACCCTACAAAACAGCAACAATTTGTGCATACTTTCCAACTGGATAGGATCTAAGCTCATTACTTTTGTTATGGAAGGAACCCCACATCCCCACGACCCCCTCCTGTTTACAGTGCTTTATCAAACAACGGACAACTCTGTTTCATTTTTTTCTGAAAGAATATCTGATTCTGCACACACGACAACATGTTGCATAAACTCCCAGCTTCTGAGTCTTCAGGAGTTTGCAGCGTCTCTCAGCTGCTGTTTGTGATGCGACTCAGACAGGAAGCGGTCTTCACATCGCATCCAGCCCATTGTGTGCCGATAAAACTTACAGAAAAGTTCTCCAGATAAATGAAGAACCGCTGGGACATTGTTCTGTCCTAAACGTTACCCTAAGACCACTTCATATTTTTGGAGGATGCTTTTGTTTTAGCAAGCCGCGCATCGCGCCTCAATTTTCTTTTATTCCCTCTCTCTATGTGTCTGGAGAGGAGCTCAGAGCTCACCCTGCATGCCTGTTAGCAGGTAACCGCAGGTACAGGAAGCGACAGCGGTCAAAATGCCCCAGAAACTTCCCTAAATAAGCGAACTCTGAGATTCAGCGTTTTATAGATTACTTTGGTTAATTCTGCGATTCCGTCTGCGTTTCCTTAGCAGCTTATAAACAGAAGTGGAGCAGGAGAAGGTGGATTCCGATTGGCTGTTGTTGCGCACATTTCCTCCATGTTTGATCGCGTAGAAAGCTCACAGCTGATCACCATGGTCGACCTGAATTTTTTCTCGATCAATAATCGCGATCAAATAATCGCCCAGCCCTAAATGAGACTATTGGCTAAATAAGCTTAAAAAAAACTAAGAATTGGAGCTACGGACTAGAAGTGCAAAAAATGTTTGGTATCGGAGTCCATCTCCCCCTACCCCCTCGGGGTGTAGACTCCATGAAGAAACACCACAGCTCACATTTTGAGTATTAGAGAGGGTAAAAGACTGCATATAAAGAGTGCAAATATTTATTTTAAGAAGTATCTCTTTGTTAATGTCTGAATGAGAGCCATATTATAAAGCACTTTGTTCAACCCTGATGTGGAAAAACCTGTTTTGAAATGAGACATTTCCATTTGTGATGAGCATGTGACCTTTCTTTGACACATGAAACCCTTTTAAAGAACATCCTGTCTGAACACACGGAGTCTCATGTTGCTATGACTCAATTGTGGTGACTTTATTTTATGTTCTGTAAGGTTTGGTTGACTGATTATACAGTGGTTATTGAAAAAGTTCTAGAAATACTGTAATCTTATGAGTTATATTTTGTTGTTTTTTTATATACAGGCTTTTGAAAAGTTTAACCCTTCTATTATGATCATTGTACCTTGAGGGAACAAAATTGACTATCTTACAAAACTTTTTTTTTTTAATATATATATTTTTTCCATAATAAACTAATCAATATTTTAGAGCTACCTCAGCCTGAAACAAAATATCAAATGTAAATTATTTTAATATGTATATATTTATTTTATTTTTGTTGGTACCTCTTTTTAAATGCACATTTTGGAAAAAGAAGTCCACTTTTTGACAATTTATCCTAAAATTCCCAGTCCGGAGTTTTTTGAAGACCCTCCATAATACTAAATTTACTATAATTTTGTAATAACATATTTTCTGAGACAAGTGTTTTTGTACAATATATTTATTTTATTATTTTCTTTGCTATTTGCTTCCAGCTTTGATAAAGTACATCAGGCCAGTGTTTGTGTCACGATCGGACCAGAACTCAAGAAAGAAGACTGTGGAGGAGATTAAACGAAGAGCCCATTCTGGGGGAGACTGGCCTCAGGTAAGTGGATTAACTACAGAGTAATTGTGTTGCAGCTTTGTAATACACCTGATGGTACTCGTGATCTTTGAAACTTACAAAGTGTACCGGTATATCATTTTATACATAATATTTGACTAACTGGTTACTAGTTTGGTAAGTGTCCATGGCAGTTTTTGTATTTCACAAAACAGTTTTTCTTTTTTTCTCTTTTATCACAACAAACTAAAATTAAAGTGATTTCCCAACAATTTTGTAGAAAATATATGAACATTTAATTTTTTAATTGCTGCGGACTGTTCCTTGAACAACTTCAGTTTGGAGGAAAGGTTTCAGTTCAGTAGCACTGATGAGCTAATGGCTAATCTAAGTGCAGCCAATTTGAAAACTCTTATAGTAATTAAGTGTTCAGAAATTGAAAGCAGTTAATACACATGCTGTTGTTAAAACCTGTACACTGCAATAAAATTTATATTACATGATTATTTGAGCCAAAATATGTCCTATAAATGTCCCGAGGCAGGAACAGGAGCGCTACAGCTAGCTGCTTCTGCTGCTGTTTTCTTGTACTTGCAACTAACTATAGTTTTCGATGTAACAGTTGTGTATTGCAAGATTGACAAGAATGTAAAAATGTATAAAATATAATTTGAACTGCTATGGAACCTTTGAAACTGGACTCATTTTAAGATGCCATGTTTATTATTATTATTATTATTATTTTAGTTTGGCTCTGCTTTAAATAAGGCGTCCATCTGCATGTGTTCAAAGCCAAAATAAGCTTTGAATGTTACTGATTAAGAGAAGCATTAAAGGAAAAATACTGCTAAAGCACTAATGAACTATTTCCTCTCATTACCTCTAGATTATGATTTTTCCAGAGGGGACATGCACAAATAGATCCTGTCTCATCACTTTCAAGCCAGGTAGCCTCTGTTCTGTTGTTTGACTCGTTTGTTTTTCTTCAGTATTTTTCTTTTTTTTAATCAAGTTGTGATACTAGTTGCATGCACTTATTTTGAAATGTAGATTTTTAATGAAGTGGCACCTCCTTCATATTGGTAAAGGTTGAATTTAGATATAAAATTGAGGGTTTACTGATACATTTGCTTTGTAATATATACTGTATTTGTACTTGTTTTCTTTTATATTACTATTTTAATTTGTTGTTTTTTTCTTCATGCAAAATATCTTTTCTGTTCAACTTCTATAGGGGCCTTCATTCCAGCTGTTCCAGTGCAACCTGTGGTTATTAAGTATCCTAATAAATTGGTAAGTTTACCTACGAAGGGAAAACTCCTCAGTACAATTCCATTCTCATTTTAATAAATGTTTGATATTTAAAAATCCCCCTCCCATGTAATTTTCCCCTTGTTCTGATATATTCCCATTAAAAATAAGATCCCCATATCAAACAGATCATTTTAATGCAAAGCAACACAGGTTAGGCCAAATGTACAATGAAGCCCAGTGGTAGTGGCCTTTAATCATAAAATAATGGTATTATGTGAGCTCAGTTTTGTATACACACCCACTACAGACCCTGTGGTGGGCTTTACATATTGCACTACACTTCTTAAAACGTATTATTGTTATTGTTATTATTGTTATTATTGTTATTATTATTATTATTGTTGTTGTTGTTGTTGTTGTTGTTGTTGTTGTTGTTTTAGTTTGCACCATTTTAGTTCCAAAAGTTACAATTTATTGTTTCAAGCAAAATGAACAATTGGGAAAAACAATAATATATGTTCTTTTATGTATTTCTAACAGGACACAATCACGTGGACCTGGCAAGGCCCTGGAGCGTAAGTACACAATTATTATTGTAGTAATGTAAATGTTAATTGTTACACTACAGGCAAAAAAGAAAGTTAGGCTAAATAAAATTTTAATCAAGTATAATCTAAAATTACTTTTTCTGCACATTTATTTCTGGATCATTTTTGTTTGTATCTTCAACATTAAGTTTAGGGCCCAATGGTATATGATTTCCAGTGATTTCTAAATTATGTGGTCTTTTTATTAGTGTTTTTTACACCACGCTTATTTCAAATTGTGGTCATTTTCTAAGATGTTTTATTGAGATTTAAGGCAGTTTTGATCATTTTTAACATTGATTGGTTTTTGCTAATTAAAACATATAAATATTTTTTTCTTACTTGGAACCATTTAGTTATGCTATGTTTGACTTTAGAGTTATTTTTGTCTGTAATAACTTATTGCTTACTGTGTCCTTTTGCAATCCAGGTTTAAAATCTTGTGGCTGACACTCTGCCAGTTACACAATGAGTTTGTGGTAGAGGTGAGTGTGACAGTCTTTCTGCTCATAATGTTCTCTTTACTCATAAAGACAGATAAACACAGTATGGTTGATGATCAAGTGTGCCATGTGCACTTACTTTAGGTGGACACACTTGTATTGCATTAGTTTAAAAAAAGGAACTTGTGATTTTTTTTTTCTCAACAGTTCCTTCCTATTTATACCCCATCAGAGGAGGAGAAAAAGAACCCAGCTCTCTTTGCTATCAATGTGAGACAAGTCATGGCTAAGTAAGTCAAACACTTTAGCACACTGGAAAAGTAACCAAGTCTGACAATAAAAGTCAGGAGAAACTTGACAGCAAATTTGAGCAGGCCTCTTAAGTAGTTGTCTTTGTTTCAAAGGCCATAATGACTGCAGTACATTTTAGCACCATAAAAGTCACATCAACTTCTGCGTTTTCTCTATTAACCTAAGTTTGTATTGATTTACACCCACTGATGATGTCCCCTTATTGTTTCTCCCCTCAGAGCTTTGGGGGTGCCCATCACAGACTATTCATTTGAAGACTGCCAGCTGGCTATGGCCGAGGGCCAGCTGAAGCTGCCAGTCGACACCTGTCTGCTGGAGTTTGCCAGACTCATCAGGAGGCTGGGGTGAGTCGCTCAAATGTTCCAATTCAGTGCACCCATCAGAGACGACTAAGTAAGGAGCAGAAGAGTGTAAAATACTCCATCAATGCAACAGGATCTTGGCAGGGATTCCATTTGTGGAAGCAGTATCTAGATTTAGTTGTGCTTTCTACAAATTTAGACAGACTGTTTACATCTATCAGAAGGAAGGCTAGCTGAATTTAGGCCTTTTATTTGTCAGTAAGTTGTGCCTTTTTAGTGTTATTTCTGTAGAGATGTACACAGTGAATCCAGGC
The DNA here is from genome assembly GCF_001266775.1 of Austrofundulus limnaeus. Classification (NCBI taxonomy): domain Eukaryota; kingdom Metazoa; phylum Chordata; class Actinopteri; order Cyprinodontiformes; family Rivulidae; genus Austrofundulus; species Austrofundulus limnaeus. Next base: position 1,171,744 of record NW_013952514.1, on the reverse strand, counting down.
AGAAAACACACTTAACAGGAAGGAATTCAATGTTTTTATTTTCTTTTTTTTTTTCTGTCCACAAAAGAGCTTTGCAGTTGTAAGTACTGCTTATGGTGATGCATTTAAAGGTTGGTGATAAATCACAAAACTGGTTTAAATAATTTGGTTAAAAAGTGTCAAAAAGTCCAGACAGGGAAAACTTCAGAGAACAAATGTCATGTGTACAAATTAAAAACAAAGTGTGTTTTAATGTTTGTTTGTTTTTTGTTTTTTTAACGTATTTTTTTTTTTGTTGTTGTTGTTGTTCACATGTAATTCATGCTATTAGACAGCATGTTGCACCTTTTTTTAAAATCTCCTATTGCTCTCACAGGCTGAAACCGCAGAACTCTGAGAAGGTTTTGCAGGATTACGGTAACAAAGCCAGGAAGCTTGAGGGTCAGAAGCTTGGCTTAGACAACTTTGCCCACTTCCTCAATGTGCCGGTTTCAGATGTGCTTTGTGACATGTTTGCTCTCTTTGATGAGGTAAACACACTTTGCACCTCACTGCTACAACTCAACTGTTTCTCACAGTATTAACTGCTGATCTTATAATATATAATATGATTATTATAATATATATATATATATATATATATATATATATATTGCAGCACATATTTTCTGTGGAATTGTTGGTGAATGCATGTCAGCAAATTTCTAATCTAGTTTTAGTAGCTTCATTATTCTACCTTGTTTTAGGGTTGTCTCAATGCCAGTTTTTGTCAAACTGAGTACAAGTACTTCAATTTGTGTACTTACTTGTCTTTACTGAGTACTTACTGAGTTAGAATCTAAACATTATACAATGACTTGAAAAAGTCATTTATTTTATTTAGAACAAGGTTGCTGTCCTTTATTGGCAAACAGCCCCTCTGACTGGATCAAATCAAATATACAACATGATACTGTATGTACTGTTGCAATATTTAAAAGTAAAAAAATATATAAATTTAAACAAATATTTTCTTTCAACTTGTATGTGTATATATATATATATATGTTTTGTTTTTTTAAATATGGAATTGACAAACTTTTCACTTGAAATGTAAACTGTAACATATTTAATGGAGCATCGATGCCAGTATCCTAGTATCAATACTGGTATTGGTGTCAGTTCTGAGTATTGGGGCATTTTATATTAGTCTTTGTAAAAATTCTGGTATATGGCCCGATACATATACCCAGCATCTGTATCAGGACACTACTAGTTTGTTTGATACAAACCAGTTTTCCCACCTTCTGAAACATGGCAATATTTTTCTACAATAGAACTGGTAATAGTCTTTGTTTTTATTATTGCAAGGACAAGTTCTAAATATGTTTTTGTAATAATCTAGATGACTTAATTTAACGTGTTCTTTTTGTCTTTTTTTTTATTTTATTTTTTTTATTTTTTTTTAGTGTGAAGATAACAGCATGGATATCCGGGAGTTTGTGATCGCCTTATCGGTTGTATGCAGACCTGTCAAGACTCTGGAAACGATGAAACTAGCCTTCAAGGTAGGTTTTCTTTTTAGTTTTATACGTTGCTTTCTGTCGGGGAGAATATCATGTGCTTATGTTGTCATACAACGGTTGGTGACATCAGTTCATGGTCTGCTTATTTCTCAAACTTGCTCAGATCTGCTTTTTGTAACATTAAACAAAATGTGCATTTGTAAAATTATGGTGAAAGATGATGGTTCTATAGAATCAAAAAGTTTTTAGTCTACATTAAAATCTACAATGGCTTCACTTTTTCTTCTCCAGATGTTTGAGGCAGATGAGGATGGTGCTGTCACAGAAAGTGAGTTGGCGGTTATTCTGAAGACAGCTTTAGGACTGGCTCACCTCAATGTGTCACATCTGTTTACTGCCATCGATGCTGATGACACAGGAAAAATTTCATTTGGTAAGTCTCAGTGGAGGAGGAGTTGATTTTTTTTTTTCTCTTTGGTAAAAAAATATAAACTTTCAAGTAGTCATTATCAATTAGTTAAAGTGGAAGTCTTAGATTTTAGGCCTTAATTCAGACTTGGAAATCAAGGGTCTTGGTTGAAATGTTTTTGTTTTAATATATATAATTTTTTTTCTTGTCTCTGGCTCCCCCTTGTGGCCTCACCAGACAAGTTCAGAGCTTTTGTGGAGGAGAACCCAGAGTTTGCTGAGGACTACCTTTATACAGAAAACGCAGGCCTTCAGAGCGGCCCCTGCCACGGTCGGCAAACGCAGCCCAACCCGTCCACCCTGAACCCTCAAAACACTGCCACCAGCAAAACAGCCAACGGTATCTGCCCCGACTTCAGCCCGAAGGAGCACGATGGCACAACAGATGCTCTCTCCAAGAAACACAACTAGAGGTTTCAAAAAAGAAAAAAAAAAAAACTAGCCCCTCTCCTGGTGAGAGCTGGCTGGTTGTCTGTGAGTAAGGGACTACATTTCATTAACCGCAAATAAAAAAATGGTTTACCCCCTTTTTTTTGTATTTTGTTCATAAAATTGACCATTTTCAGCCTGTAACAGTTTGTTACTTTACTTTTTATTTGAAAGAATTATCAAAATGCCAAACAATGGCTTTTTTATATACAATGCTTGAATACTTGAAGGGCAAGCACTTATGTGGCAATTTTTTTCTTTCTTTTCTTTTTTTTTGTTTTTGTTTTTTTCTCCACTTTTTCCCTATTACATAATACTGACTGCGCATGTTTTTAACTCAAGAGAACCACAAGAAAAACAAACCCTAGATTTGTGAATTCAATGTTTTGTTTTCCATTTATTTGTAACTTTCTATCCATTTACCTACTTTTAAAGGTAGCTGCCTTTTAAACTGAAAGTGCAGAATGACCGGACTCATCTTACGCTGAGCAGTACGTACGATTGTTAACTGGAAAAGAAAGAAGATCCGAGGGTACCGGTGAAGATTGACAGTATCTGAGGTTAACTCTGGTCTCTGCACGCTGATGATCAAAGCTCCTGTGAGTCCGGTGTGTGTGCTGTGTGTGTGTGTGTGTGTGTATGTATACATTTGATTTAGCTCAGGGTTCAGTAACAAAAATTGAAAACTCCTATGATGTCATCATATTTGTATAGGTTACGTGCATGTAAAGTCTTTTGCACATCAGCACTCTTCCTGTCTAGTCATTTCTCACACACACAATCTTTTTGTTGTTTTGTTTTTTACGACATAACTTGGACCAAAAATTCATCAAATGATTTCATTTTCCACTCTTCATGTTGTGCTTTTGGTTTGTTTCAGTGGTGCAACAACTTAAAGGGAACAAATCAAACCACGTGACCTCTGAAAGCTACTTCCCTTATTGCATTAAAATCTTTGCAAACAATTTTGAAAATTGAGATGTTTCTCAGGTTTTTATTTTTTTTTTTAAAAAGTTCAATTAATTGTTGTGATGATTGCAGACTCAGCTGTTCAAACTGTAATTGTTCACGTTGTTTCTGATCTGCACAAAAAGAAAATATTTGCTGGTTTTGTCATTTAGGAAAGTTGTAAAACAGGTTCCAGCACTTTTGTGTCAGAACACAGTTGAGAAATCATCAGTTCTTGTTGTTATTTTTTTTCTTCCCACTTTAATTTTTTTTCTCAGAAACTGAAAATCCATACAGACATGTCACTTAAATGTGGCTTAATTTCAGGTGCTCAGTACCTGTACATTTATGAAAGTAAAAACATATAAGAAAATGAAGGAAGATTTAAGTTCTCTTAAATCAGACTAGTTTAGAAGATTGTTAATCTTTGATGGTTTTGAAGGTATTTTTTTATATAAATATAAAGAGGCCTAATAATATACCAATAACATTTTGTCACTTGTCCATATTGTAGTATTCAGTCTATTTTAGTAGGAAAAAATTTAATCATCTGAAACGTTATTCACACAATGCCATCTATGGCAAACAAATTAAAACCCAAATATTGTTGCTTCTCTGAAATGTTCCAGTGTTTCATTTACGATGGGAAAAAGGAAAGGGAATACATCAGAAGCAAATAAAATGATGCATGCGACCATCAGAGCCAGACATATATACACTGCTCAAAAAAATAAAGGGAACACTTAAACAACGCACGCTAACTCCCGATCTTAATCAATGAAATATTCGCATTGAGTACTTTGTTCTGTACAGAGTTGAATGTGCTTCACAAAAGTTTGATTTACTTGGACTTAATGTGCGTTGTTTAAGTGTTCCCTTTATTTTTTTGAGCAGTAGTGTTCCCTTTATTTTTTGAGCAGTGTATATATATATATATATATATATATTTGTCACATTCCCATCTTGTTCATGGCCACGCATCCTGTCTGCATCCTCGTTTTGACTTTCAGTGAAGCAATATTTCTCATCTTTAAGCCTTCTCAAGGTAATTGCTTTTAAAAAAAAGTTTCAATATGTATTTTGAATATTCCAAATGCAGGACATTTTGTGAATTTTTGATATATGAATGATTTTTTTTTTCCACTGCCATGACAAAGATCTGTGATCTCTGCTCTGCAGATTGTATTATTGACTAAATGAGCCACATTTATTTTGCTCTTTCTTTTGTATGATCTTACAGTTTTGTGCTGTATTCCTCCCACACGGTGTAAAGTTTTCTTGCTGTATTATTCCTGTTGATGCTGAGTTGACTGCTTAGAAACAAAACACAAAAATGCAGATTTCATATGAAAACAAATAGCCGTGAAAGCCTCTAATGGAGATTTTATGCTTCAAAAAAAAAAAAAAAAAGAGAGAGAGAATGTACAGACAATCTTGTCGCAATCAGAAACCCCCAAAAGCTCTGATCTCCAGTGGACATTTTCTTAAGAAATCATTTTTTAGCATTCTCTTTATTATTCTATTTTTTGTTTAGGCGTGCAGATTGAACTAAAAGTAGTGCGTCAGGCCCTGAGGTGAGGAGCCACCGCATGACGGGCCCAGTCACACACACACACACACACACACACACACACACACGCACACACACGCACTCCAGACTGCTCACACACACACACAACTAAACATTTTACATGTTTAATGACAATCTTGAAGTATTGTCCTTTTTTGTTACTTTGTCCCCCACCCACCGGAAGGTTGTATGTGCTTGCACTTTAGTGTTTTCTTTTTTGATTTTTAAAGGAAAAGTGACATAGCTCTGAAGCATGTTAAGTTAGGTTACATTATTGTAACACTCACCTTTAATATAATGGGGTTTGCTTGTTATATTTTATTATTTCCCCCCGTTCTACAAGTACAGATAAAACAATTCTACAAAATCTAAGCAGCCTCTTGCCCCACTTTTTAGGTTTACCACTTAAATCCTTCTTTTGAACCTCCCGGTTTGATTTGTCTCAGGACTGCATAAATTTAGTAGCTTCAAAGAGAATTTGTAGGACTCGGCAGAAATGTAAAAATTTGGTCATATTTGCACCATGAAATAGAGAAGTATTGATTGTACTCCGTACTGAGTCATTTTACAATACAAGGACTAATAATACAGTATACTGTACATATGAAGGAAATAATAGAATTTGTGTACATTAATGGAAATTCTGGTAATTACTTAAAAAAATTGTTAAAAGCTTGACCCAAAATGAACCAAACTGAGGATTTCAATTTATACCCTTATACCTATTCCAGTATTTTTATGACAAGGTAATTGTACATGAAGACTATGAATATGTCTCTTTTTTTTCTTTTGTTTTTGCTTAGAGAAATTTCTATTTTTAAAACACAATATCCCTGTGAGAAAACATGAACCTGCAACAGAAACTTGTATTTATGCGATTGCTGCCTGCTTTGTTTCAGTCTGTTCTATGCTGAGCCCAAGACGAAAGACTTGTGTACTCTGACAGAGCGATGGTGTCTTTCTGATGGCTCGATGTATGCAAAACAATACCCTGAACTGTTTTTTTTTTTTTTTTCTGTAGTTTGGTTTCCCATCTTATTTTTTTTCTATAGTAAACAGGTTTTATGCATTTTGATGGCAAGGAGTCCTTACAGCAAGCTGTTTTGAGTTTGTTCAGAATGGCTGTTGTATAACTTATTTGTGACCTTTGGATGGAATTAAAGAAGCGTTAAAACCCATCTGTGTGACACTGGTTATTGTGGAAATTTTTTATTTTTTCCACTGCATGATAAATGCATATGGTGGTATGTGAATACGTGATAAGAAAAGAAAAAAAACTTTCAGAGCCAAACTTGTTTTGATGACTTTTTAGCAAAAACTTGATCTCAACACCTTTTATATGGTTTAACTTTGAAACAGGAATAATGTGTCCCTCTAGTGGTGAAATAGTATCCATGCATTAAAGACTGAAATCAGCTTTTTTTCATCTTTTTCTTTCAGCAAGAATGACAATATAAACAGCAAAAGCTTGCCTTGGGTTTATATTTATTTTATTTCATTTCCCTAGATGGTAAAAGTCAGCCCACATTGTGTTAAGCTGGCACTGCTGAATGGAAAGTAGTTTATCAACCGGATGTGGGCCACAACTGGCCTGTTGTGGTTTGGTTTATGCGGTGCTGGCCCGTGCACAGACCGCATCTGGGCGACCAGTTGGCCATTGCTTTTTTATTTATTCTTTTTTTTTTTTGTGGTATCTTGTGTTGGCATGTTTGGTGCCTTGTGTGAGCCAAACTAATTGTATTACTCGGGGAGGTTTTATGGAAGCCCTGCACTGCTTGGGAAGTGACAAATTAAACCATCATAACTAATCAGTGGTGGCCAGTCAGTCTTACACAAACAGTATATGCTCTATAAATACAGTATTACCCAATGCTGCAGAAAAGATTTCACAATTGTTTTGCACCACATCCCTTTCTTGACAACCTGGGATTGAATTTGCAACCTCATTATTACAAAACCATTGCACTCACCGAGCCACAGAAACCCTCAAACTATAACATCTGTAAAATAGAGAAACCAAAGTTGGCCTATATCAGAAGGTGATTACCTTACTGTATTGTTTTTTTTTTCCTCACATAGCCTACAGAAAATTTGATCACAGCATAATAAAACTCCTGAAATCATATTATGACCTGCAGTTGTGGTGTGCTTTTTCAGAATAAGATCTGGCTACCAGCTGGCCACCTCTTACGACCTTGGTGCCTCCACAACTCAGCGATGCATTTTATTCCATCTAAATACGACATGGAACACGATAAACAGAGGAGAAAATATTCATTAAACATTTGGCTATATTTAATATGAGAAAGCACAAAGTTGAAGGAAGGTAGCTACAACAACGCAGACATATGGAGTCATGAGTGGATGCTTGTGGTTAACCAGAGAGAAATGTATCCCCATCTCTGCCTCCTCACCTGTCTCCAGCCCCCATCACTCCTGCATCTTCTGCTCTCACCCTCCCTTCTCTTCGCCCCCCCTCTCTCTTCTGAGCCGCAGCTGTTGCTTTTATGAAAACAAGACACTCGATTATTAGCAACTTGTTTGTCAAAGCCTCGTCCGAAACATGCCATTTCCAGCGTGGCTTGCACATTGGCCCAACAATCTCAGACACGAGGCCTCAGGTTTTGATCGACGCTCGCACTTTGAAGGTGCGTACAACGTGGAGGCAGCAGAATTAGAGATTAGTGGCCAATTGATCACTATGATTGGCTTGCGTACAAAAAAGTGCCATCTTGGTTATGAGGGTCATCATAAACCTGCCTGTGGGGAGTGTGCTGATTGTGTTATTTGATGCCCTGCTCCTGTTTTGGTTGGAGTTGAAATGGGTGGGTGTGGGGGCTGGGTGATGGGAATGATTGTGTTTAGGCTGCTGAACATTACAGGTAATGAGATTTCTGGTGTGACAGGGTGTGTGGGTTGGTCAGTTTCATCTATGAAGGAGTGGAGCAGAGGAGACTGAAGGAAAAGGTAATGGAGTTTTATGGACAACAGCACAGACAGACCAGTGTTAACTGTGTCATTATACATTAATTCTCTGAGTACTTATTGTATTAACCAGAGTGATGAGACTCCTGCAATTTTTCTATACACACCCATCTCTGCAAATGTGTTTATTTCAATTAAAATAGCATGTTTTTTCCAAACATTAACATTTAAAAAGATCTAATTAATCTTGATCTCTCAAGTTGTTAAATCCAATCACATCACTCTCACAAAATATGATTGTGTTGATAAAATATTATACATGTACATAGAATTCAAATCAGGCACAAAAAACCAGTCCAGTACTTGGAGACATAAATGCTTATTTACATACATAAAATATTTCAGAGTGCTGTGGACCTCCTGTCTGCGTGTAGACAAACATGGCCCTGCTTCCTTCCAGCAAAGCTTTCATAATAGTGAGCCACCCTAGATACAACGGGTAAAATAAGTATTGAACACGTCAACATTTTTTCTCAATAAATATGTTACTAGAGGTGCTAATGACATGAAATGTTCACCAGATGTCGATAACAACCCAAGTGATCCATACATACAAAGAAATCAAACC
>NW_013952514.1:1158352-1160053 GCF_001266775.1 Austrofundulus limnaeus | reverse complement strand
GGTTTGATTTCTTTGTATGTATGGATCACTTGGGTTGTTATCGACATCTGGTGAACATTTCATGTCATTAGCACCTCTAGTAATATATTTACTGAGAAAAATGGTGACGTGTTCAATACTTATTTTACCTGCTGTATGTCATAAGACAATGAAGTGAGTTAACTAATCCTAAAGCTAAATAGAATTGTTGATTCCCTAACTGTTAAAGCATATTAGTAAAACTGATCACAACGGACAAGATAGTACTTTATAAAAATTGTCGTAAAACATACTGTAAATTGATCATTCTTAAACTATGATAAAAACTGCTTGAAAAGATGGACAGCTTTCATCCAATCAGTTTTGTAGTTTTGTGCCCAAGGCCTTCAGGTGAAAATTAAAAGTACCAAAATTGCTAAGATAAATAAGAGCAGGCATAGGGGGTTGTTTTGGAAAAAAATAAACTACTTTGGAAAATGTCTTTCATTTGAGTCTGAGAAAATATGTATAACTTTTGACATTATTGCTTATGAGTGTCTGAAACAAAGCAACATGCTGGATACAACATGGTGATTGGGTTAATCCTTACTAACTATTACTGTATATAAGCACCACATTATTATGAAGAATTGAAGGAAAACATAGTCAACAACTGGGTACAACNGCTACCAGCAGTGTGTTGAACCCCCTCAGAGAATTTTCCTAGGGATGACCTCATTTTTCATAAAGAGAATAATTAATAGCTCTTCATGTGTTTTCTATGTCTTTGTGCTGTTAAGACTTCACCCACCTTCATTTTTGCTCTCCCCCACAACAACGACGAGCGCCTGACAGCCAAAGTCTCCACGCTGACAGACCGAGAGTCTCTGCTGAAGTGATGTCCTCTGTTGTGGCCCCAGAAAAACCCTCCTCCAACGCCATGGGCCCCAAAGAGGTCGGTACAGAAGTAAAATACATTTAAAAAAAAACGTGCGAGCAAAAGAATTTGAAAGTTTTTAATCTGTGACATTTTTAATCTGTGACATACTGTATATGAAATAATGAAACCATAATTTACTTGTGTACTTTTTTCATTTTATTTCTGAAAAAAAAAAGAATTAAATAGTAGAGGTGAAATAAGGAACAGGCAGGTGTCGCAAATATGAGGAGGCACCATCTACAGATGAGATTTAAGCGAAAATTATGGGTGATCAGACAAAAGTACCGTACTTATGTGTTGACATGTAAATGATTTAGATTGACATTTAGATGTACATGTTTTCACGCTCAATTCTTCTAACAAATTGCGATTATTGAATCATCCATCTGATGCTGTTTTGGATGTGATCAATCCCAAACCTCTATTCTCCAGGTGGAGTTGATCCTTGTGAAGGAACAGAACGGGGTCCAGTTCACCTCCAGCACCTTGGTAGTTCCTGCTCAGACTAACCCCAGTGGGGAGGAGGAGAGGGAGACCTGGGGGAAGAAAATCGACTTCCTTCTGTCGGTGATTGGATTTGCCGTGGACCTGGCAAACGTGTGGAGATTCCCTTACCTCTGCTACAAGAATGGAGGAGGTGAGAGGGGGGGAAGGACTGAGATCACAGCCTAAAATGTCCTTTTGGTCTGATATGTATGTATATATATATATATATATATATCCAAACAATCAATGATTTATAAAGGTAAAACAGGAAAATTAACAAGGATGCCCAAACTTTCGCGCCCCACTGTATTGTTACA
>NW_013952514.1:1150631-1158152 GCF_001266775.1 Austrofundulus limnaeus | reverse complement strand
GAGCAAAGAAGAGCAGATTTGTATAAAATTAATTCACTTGTTGCATTAATATATTTTGCACCTATTTAACCCTTTAAACAGATGAAAATAGAGATAAAAAGAGAGAAACACACCACAGCTGCTCTGCATAGATTAGCTTTAACAATCAGTGTCACTAATTATGGCTGTTTAACATAGAGCCCTCATTGTGTTCAAGAGCTGCAGATGATACTGGGGCTAGAAATGACATTTTAGTCATGCTCTGGACTGACACTCAGAATATCCAACAACCTGCGCATAGAGGAAAATACGTGTCTTAAATTATTTATTTGAATTAAATGTATTTTGGGGTTAATTGGTTCAAAAATAATAAAAAAATAAAACAGGCAGAACTTTATAAAATATGTAATATGTTTATAAAAGATTGTAGTTTTTCCACCAGCTTTTGATAAAATCTAAAAAAAAAAAACAATGTTTTGAAGTAACAATATGAATATTCATGTTTTCTTTTATGTTCTATGAGGTAACACTAGAGTAAGAGTACAAATTATGTGATGAATTCATTTAACAAACCGTATGCATGGTAATTTGTATTTTTTTTTTAATCACTGATGAACATACAGGTTAGTTATGTCCCTTTTTAACAAAATATTTTGTACCTGATTTGTAGTGTTGATTACTATATTGCTTTTTTGTAAAAGACTTTTATTTTTACAAAATAAACATTGCTCTGCTCTCTGGGAGACTTAAAACAGTAAAAGGTATGCAAGCTTGATCTAACAAAAATTAAAATTCTTTGACGTTTGCGATCTCTTAAGATTTGATCATTTGTGATTTCTGATACTGATCTAATATTCTCTGAAGTGGCAACAAATTATATGGATGGTGACTAATATGACAAGCACCAAGTATTCATGACACATATTTCATTAATTTATACATTGCATCATCACCAAGCAAGCAATATTTTTGCATTGTGCCAGTAGATGATACATTACTTAAATATGGATGTTAACAAACACGATGATTTGTAAATCTAAGCAGAACAAAATATCATGTTTTGTTGGATATGGCACCACTGTGCTCTGTAGGAATGCTACTGGCATTGTGTGACATTAACTACGTAGTTCAGACAGCACCTTCATTGTATTTATGCAGGTGCATTCTTGGTGCCATACCTGTTCTTCATGGTGATCGCAGGGATGCCTCTTTTCTACATGGAGCTGGCTCTGGGACAATACAACAGAGAGGGGGCTGCAGGTGTTTGGAAGATCTGTCCCATATTTAAAGGTAGGAAGGATGTTCATTTATTTATTTATATATTTATTCCTGATATAAAGCAAGATTTTGTGTACGTACTTTTTTTTGGACATTTGAAAGTTTACGAAAAAAATGTTCCTCACATAAAGACAATGCTACATTTAAATTTGATTAACTTAGTTTGAAACATAGTGTCCTAAACAGATCTGTCTGGTCCTTAATAATTATACATATTTTTTTCTCCAGAATTTATCTCAAGCAACAAAATAAATAAACATTTTATTGTTATTCACATGATGAAAACCATTATTTTGTTTCCACAAGTCCTTGCACTTGTTTTACAAATATGTCACAGTTAATGCTTCTGTTAAGTCCATTTGCCTTTATTGCCGTGTGAATGACAGTAACCCCCCCCCCCCCCACACACACACACACACACTTAGTATTTGCATGTCTTTCAATCTGTGTGTGTGTGTCTGCCCACATGCCTGCCTGTCTACATGCCAGTCTCTTTTGTCCGCCCATCTCGGTGCTGAGCAGCGACAGGTATTATTTATCTCTCCCAGAACATCAGGTTCTGTTGGCACTCAGATGGACAGCAAATGTAAATTGGGCTTTTAGACTTGTGTCCTGGTTGTCCAGTCAGGTAACACATCTTTTGTACACATCGTTAAGCAGAGCCTCATCCAGGAGAATGCCATCTGAACATACGCTAATGGAGAACAAAAACCATCCATCCATCCATCCATCCGTCCATCCATCCGTCCATCCATCCATCCATCCATCCATCCATCCATCCATCCGTCCATCCATCCGTCCATCCATCCATCCATCCATCCATCCATCCAACCAACCAACCAACAGGTCACAGGGGCAGAAGCTTGAACAGGAAGGCCGAGACCTCTCTTTCACCACCCACCTCTTCCAGCTCTTCTGGGAGAATTCCCAGGCTGGCCAAGAAACAGGAGCATGCTCTGGGTCTTCTCTGGGGCCTCCTCCCAGTTGGACATACCCAGAACATTGCCCTAAGGAGGTATCAAAGGGGCATCCTTTCCAGATGTGTGAAGCACCTTTACTGGTTCCTCTCGATGTGGAGGAGCAGTGACTCTACTTGGAGTCTTTCCTAGATAACTTCACTTTAATCTTGTTCTTTCAGTAACTGTCCAGAGTTTGTAACCCTAGGTGAAGGTAGGAACATAGACTAACAATAAAACATTAACAGGAAGAAAGCTCCAGCAGAACCAGGCTCAGGACAGGTGGCCATCTGCCTCGACCGGTTGCGTTGGGGGACAGGAAAGAGACACAGCCAAATACAGAAGAACTGGTCCAGTGCACCTGCTTCTTGAAAAGAGGCAAAAAGAAAAAAATGTGTTGTTGATAGAAATAATTACAATAAACATATAGAGAAGAGAGACTAAAGATAATAGCAGAGTGAGGAAAAGTGCTCAGTTTGTGCTCCAGCAGTCTTAAGTCTATAGCAGTAAGAAGAATAATTCAGGAAACCTAAGCCTAACTATAGGATTTATCAAAAAGAAAAGTCTTCATTCTAATCTTAAAAGTAGACAGTCTCAGCCTCATGGTCAGAAACTGGAAGTTGATTCCATAAGAGGGGAACTTGATAACTGAAAGCTCTGCCTCCCATTCTACTTTTAGAAACTCAAGGAACCACAGGTAAACCTGCAGTCTGAGAGCAAAGTGCTCTGTTAGGGAAGTATGGAACATTAAGATGTTTAATATATGATGGAGCTTGGTTGTTAAGAGCTTTGTATGTTAGGAGTAATATTTTAAATTATATTCTGGATTTGACAGGGAGCCAGTGGAGAGAAGCTAAAACGGGAGAAATATGATCTCTCCTTCCAACTCTCATTACTCTAGCAGCAGCATTTTGGATTAACTGAAGACTTCTTAAAGAGTTTTTTGGATGTCCAGATAATAAAGAATTACAGTAGTCCAGCCCAGACGTGATAAACACATGGATCAGTTTTTCTGCATCATTTTTGGACAAGATGTTTCTAATTTTAGTGCTATTACACAGATGGAAGAAGGCGGTCCTGGTAACATTTTTAATGTGGGGGTTAAAAGACATATCCTGATCAAAAATAACACCAAGGTTCTTTACATTAGAACTGGAGGCCAGATTAATGCCATCCAGAGAAGGTGAAAGGCTACAAAGTTGATCCCTAAGATGTTCAGGTCCAAAAACCATAACCTCTTTCTTCTCTGAGTTTAGAAGCAGAAAATTAGGATTCATCCATGTTTTTATGTCTGTAAGACATGCATGTAGTTTAAGTAACTGGTTGGATTCATCAGGTTCCATGGATAAATATAAATGGGTATCATCAGCATATCAATGGAAATTTATCCCATGCTGTTTAATAACTTTAACTAAAGGAAGCACATTTAAAGTAAAGAGGATTGGTCCAAGTACTGAACCCTGAGAAACTCCATGACAAACTCTGGTGTAAGAAGAGGATTCATTATTAACATTAACAAACTGAAATCTATCAGTTAAATAAGACTCAAAGCATTTTAGAGCTGTTCCTGTAATCCCAATATCAAGTTCAAGTCTACGTAATAAAATATTGTGATCAGTTGTATCAAATGCAGCACTGAGATCTAACAGGACAAGAATGGACACAAGTCCACTGTCTGAGGCCATGAGAATATCGTTAGTAACTTTAACCAATGCAGTTTCTGTGCTATGATGAGCTCTAAACCCTGACTGAACTCCTCATATAGATTATTTCTATCCAGATGTTCACATAGTTGATTTGCAACTATTTTCTCAAGAATTTTTGATATGAATGGGATATTAGATATACGTCTATAGTTGGCCAGAACTCCTGAATCAAGATCAGGTTTCTTAAGTAAAGGTTTAAGACCAGGAGACTGTGGATCTTCTCTATCCATCACTGATGTTGGCCTGAGCTGTAACCCAACAGGATGATATCATCCACAAACCACAAAGACAACATTTTGAAGTCAATGAACCTTACCCCTTTCACCTGCTGGTAGCTCCATGAGTTGTTTTTTTTTTCATAAAAGTTATGAGCAGAATATGGGACAATCAGCAGGCCTGACAGAGTCAGACTTTCACCCTGAAGGGGTCCAACTTACAGCTGGCAATGCGAACCAGACTTTCAAATGTTTGTATAGGGACTGAACGGCCCATGGCAACAGAACCCCACCCACGTAGCACCACCAACAGCGTAACCTGGGGAGCATGGTCAAATGCCTCCTCCAAGTCCACAAAACACAGCAAAATCTAAAGAGACAAACACTAAGTTTCATGTTTGCTTATTAACTCAGTAACACCTTTAAAATATATATTGAAACTCTTTTCTCGAATCAGTATTTTATCCATGTTATACACTTTACAAGTTGAATTTTTTGAATTCCACAATGTTTTTGTTGAATTGCACCCTGCTGAATTTAAGCCAGTTTTCTTCAGTTCTTAAAGTAATTTAAGTTTAGCAATATGCACTGCAAAAACAACCTCAGACAATTTCAGAAGACCATCTGTTGTTTCACAGTAAAAAACTATAGGGCTGTTTTCTGTGAAATCCTGTTTTAAATGTGTAAAGGTTGTCTAAAGTGTCAATTTGTGTCTTCCTATCTGTTGAAGACCATGTGCCTCCTGTGCAAGAACATGTGCTGTCTGTCAGAGACCAGACTGAGGATGTTGACGTTCTAATCACACGCTTCACTCTCTCTTTTTCTGCCTCCCAGCGGGAGGATAACAGTAATTATTCCAATGCACATACACATGCCCGTATTGACAGTAATTATTCTGATCAACAGGCTGGTTTCCTCTCAGGATCAATGCATTTGAAGAAAAGCACCAAGACAAACAGAGACGGGGAGATAGCATGGCCACATGCAGTTCTAATAAGAGACACTGCTCACTGGACAAATATCACATCCACACTACAAAGATATCAATAAGCACAGTTGCGGTCACACTTCTTAGCAAAAGTTTTAACAATTACAGGCAGCCTTAGAAGAGAGGGTACCACTTTAGATTTATAGAAAGGGTAGATGTGTTGATAATTAAGGCATGAAGGGGCTATCATTAAAAGTTGTTTTTGTTGTGGTGAAACCGCAAGCTATGACTGTCCACACACACACACACACACACACACACACACACACACACACACACACACACACACACATTGTATTTGCTGAATGGGAGTGTAAAACAGTAATATTCATTCCTTCCATCCATCATCTTTTACCCACTTCTTTTCAGGGTCTGGAGAAGGACATATCCTCTCTGGTTTGGGAATACCTTGGGTAACCCCAGGAGGAGCTGAAGTGTCAATAGGGAGGGGGGAAAATATGTCTGGGTCCTCACCCTAGGTCTGTTGCATCTATCAGGAAGTGGTGAGGGATGCAGACATATCTTGAGGACTTAATGCAGTTAGGAATTTAATAATAAAAACAAACGCTGGCAGCAGTAAAATATACAGAAAATAAAACTAGAAGGGGTATACGGAACAGACAAGGAGGCAAACAGAACAGGCAGGTAACAACCAGGGTAACTGGATGGTGGATTGATGAGTGATACAGTATAAAGCTGGGCAAATGAAAAGGCTGGGTGGAATGATTACTAATGTTCACAGCTGGAGCAGGTGTGGTGAATTAAGAGCGGAAATGGCTGATGACACAAGGAGATGCTGAGAAACTGAACACAAGGAATCTCAAAACATAACGCATGATAAATTACCATTCAAACATGGTTAACCAGCAGAAAATGGGTGGATGGAGGAGGATAAGAAATTATACGCAATTTGTTAATATGTAGGAGAAAAAAAATAAAGAAATGTTAATCAATAATGTGTGTATTTTGTCTTCCTTACAGGTGTGGGTTTCACAGTGATTCTTATTTCCCTTTATGTTGGTTTCTACTATAACGTCATCATCTCCTGGGCACTGTTCTACCTCTTCTCATCATTCACCAGCGAGCTACCATGGGTCCACTGCAACAACACTTGGAACAGTCCAAACTGCTCTGACTGGGCTGAGAACGGCTCAGTTGGAGACATTTACAAAGCCACGCCTGCTCAGGAGTACTTTGAGTAAGTTTGAGCTACGATTTTTGGCTCTATATGTGGTTGTTTACTTTCCCGTATATGTACACAGAGTGCACACAACTATTTAAGCTGGGGCGGAGCTAGACATTTTTGCATTGGATGGCACAGGGTTGGCCAAGACGTTTTTTAGTGGGTATCATACAAATAATTAAAACTACTCTGATAATTCAAGATGGCCTCCACAGCTAACTTCAAATAGTTATATTTTGTCTGTTTTAATAAATATTGTTCTGAAATCTTGTGTGATCATATCTAAGAATGATCCAAAATACATTGTTAGTCCCAACTAAGATGCTAAAGGGCTATGATTTAGCCATATTTGAAAATTAGCATAGTTTTAGCCAAGCAACAATTCTTTACAATCTGATTTCAAATACAAAATCCAAGATGGTTGCCAAAGCTGATTTCAAATGACTTCACTTCAGCAATTTTTATAAATACCAAGCATAAAATTAGGTGTGTTGGTCACCAGCAGCAATCCCCATGATGTGCTGGCAGCTAATTCAGCTAGCAAAAAAAAAAAAAGTTCCTCTTTAAATGTCCATCTTTGAAATGCTACGTGCAAGCTTCACCCCACTTGTCAATCATTTGAGGGCAGCACTTGGGGTGGCTAAACAGTTGCCATGCCACCTTGGCAACCCCTATGGCTATGCCTCTGTTTTTATCAGATATCAGTTAATAATCTAGAAGACAAAAAAATCAGGTTTTTATATCATGGAATTAATTCTATGGTTGATTGTGTTTGTCATGTGAAGCCTAGCAGGTGTCTCCTGTTTCAGCAAGCGAGGGGTTGTCCTATTGTGGCAGATGACATGTTTCATCCCAGCAGCTAAAGTGGCAGTGTGCTATTTTCACAGAGCCACCTGCAAATAATGCAACCACTAGGACTGAACACTCATTTGGTGCCTCATATCTTCATGTTCAATGATAAATTTCACTTATACAGTTGTGGGAGAACAGTACGGAAGCGTGTTGCTATCAGGCAGGAAAAAAAAATTCCGAGCGCTATCACGTTATAACGTGATACGTATCTTGTTAAAACGTGATACGTATCTTGTTAAAACGTGATACGTATCACGTTTTAACGTGATAGTATCTCGTTAAAACGTGATACGTATCTCGTTAAAACGTGATACGTATCTCGTATCATAATTCTATGTCCAGGAAGTGGCGGTATTATGCTAGT
>NW_013952514.1:1142367-1144837 GCF_001266775.1 Austrofundulus limnaeus | reverse complement strand
ATATATATGTGTGTGTGTGTGTGTGTGTGTGTGTGTGTAGTATGAGGTTTAGTAATAAAGTGAAAATATTGATTAGCTATAATAAACCAATAAACCTCTTCTGTTTGCAATGCAGAGATGATTTATTTGCATCTATTTTCCTTGGAAACATAAGGTCTTTTACTCATGTAACAGTAGCTGCAGCTCTTGAACTTGTCTTTGTTGTGCAAATAATGCACAATCTAACTTTAAAAGCATACTTCAGATTGTCTGAAATGGTGTTCTGTGGAAATGTTATGGAAAATTAATGTGTTACCTGTTGTTCATAGCTTACTGGACAAACTGTGCTGGAGGGATGGAGTTTCATTGTGACCTGACTGATAACCCAATAGTTAGTCTGAGTGCAGCCAAAATAAAAATGGAATGCTGCCATCTCAAAACTTGATGGGTCTCAAAAATGTTGAGTACCGTTTAAGAAACCTTTTCATCACCATCAGTCTCATATTATCTGGAAAGAATTCAGATATGATTTGCAAGCAAACATAGTGGCAGCAGCTAGCTCTAACACTTCTGGTTTATCCTGATTCACTTTTTGCCAAAATGTCTTAATTTAAAAATTAATAAAATAGTGTACACATGGTTCACCATTGGTCATTTTTATTTATTTTTATTTTTATTTTTTACAAGTTATTTTATGAGAGCAGCAATCCACTTTACTTACAATTGATCCTTCTTGGATTAGCTGTTAGGCCATTAGAAATAAAATCTACTTTGAAATAGGGGCCATTCGGAGGGTTTTGTACAACAGGTAACATGTAGTATTACCGTTCACAACCTTTTCACAGTGATTTGAGGAGCCTCTAAACCTGAATATCTTTCTGAGCTGAGAAAGTGCTAAGCTGTTAGATATAGGACTTTTATGACTCGCAGATGTCACTCACTGGATTTTGTCTCTCCCAGACGAGGGGTCCTTCATATTCAGGACAGTAATGGTATTGATGACCTTGGCCGTCCTCGCTGGCAGTTGACTTCCTGTTTGGCTGTGGTGATTATTCTGCTTTACTTCAGTCTTTGGAAGGGCGTTAAGACCTCTGGGAAGGTAGGACATATAGCAGCAAATGTTATCAATGTTTATTTCTATGAGAAAACCCCAGATTACTTCAACGTACTTAGCCTGAGTCATGAATCCTTTGAACCGTTTAATAAATAGTTATAGCACATTTGCTTCTTTAATATTACCTGTTTGTGTGTAAAAGTATGTGTGCTTTTCTTTTGTCTTCTCTGTAAATGTATGGTTCACAGATAATAATATGTGTGCATATTGTGTGCCTCCTTCAGGTTGTGTGGATCACAGCCACCATGCCCTACGTGGTCCTGACTGTGCTGCTGCTCCGCGGAGTCACCCTGCCCGGAGCCATCGATGGCATTAAAGCTTACCTCTCGGTGGACTTCCTGAGACTCTGTGATGCCAAGGTGAGTGGCGGCAGAGGAGACAGAGATTCAAGTGAGGTGAACGGGGTGGAGGGTCCCAGAGAAGAGGGAGATCCTGCATGAAGATGACAGAGGTGGCAAAAAGCCACTTTTGAAAGAATGCTTTGACATTTTAAGTTTTATCCTTTTTTATTTTATGCATGTGCTAGCATTTAACTTTCTAAACAACAATAAATAATGTTAAATAAGTTTAACATTATATCACTTTGAATCTGCTGACAATTTTATTGACTGTGCCAAAAGAAACACAACATAATATTTTATGAGTAATTCTAATCTCACGTGGTTTTGTTATCATGCCAAACTGTTGCACTGAGAAAATGTTTTACTCAGAAAAAAACTTTTTTGAATTAAGAAGAAAATGTTATAAGAATCTACAGGGATTCACTGCTTCTTCTGGCAAATGTACTTTTTTTCTTTTACCTGTAATCTTGTAAAAAAGAAGGAGAAAAAAACACATGTGCAGTTACTCCTAAAAATGTACAGAAATGTTTTTGCTAAAATCATAGTTTAATTCTCTTGAAGTAAAACTCTGGAAAATGTATGAACAGTTAGTATTTTACCTGTTGTATGCAGTTATTTGGCCACATCTGCACTTGGTGCATAAAACACCAGCTTCAATCTAAAAAAAACATTGTGTTAGATTGACTCATATCAAGCCACACTGTGCATTTGATGACATTATGGAGCAATGTTTTTGTTTAGCATTGATGTAATTGAATCATTAATCATCAAATAATCATTAATCAACATATATTGATGCGGACAAACCATTAGCTCATCCATTTTTTATGAGAATTTAACTCTTTTTCTCCAAATTGTAGCCATTCAAAAATTTGTTGTTAAGAAGTTAGAGAAATATTATGCATTACCTGTCAACAAAGCCTCACTTTTCAAAAGATCTGAACTACATCTTTAAGATATGAGGGAAGTGAGTCCCTGCTTGCTACATTTGTCAAATACATATGTATGTATGTATGTATATATGTATGTATGTATG
>NW_013952514.1:1130028-1142241 GCF_001266775.1 Austrofundulus limnaeus | reverse complement strand
ATACACACTGTATATACTGTATATACAGTGTGTGAGGTAAATGTGCTGAAAAGATGAAAAAAGTGTTTACATTTCTTTTCTTTATCAGACCTTTCCTATCTAATTGTAGGTATCAGGGAGATTAATCAGCCAACATGAAGAAATTCAGTCATGGAGAGTGATGGAGAAAATGAGATGAGACACTGACAGTTGCATGGGAGCAGTTGGAAAATTAGATTAAATAGATGCATGGAGCAGTAATTTGCAAAATTACCCCCCAGTATTCACATGCCTCTTTCATCTACTGCCGTTGAATGAGTTTCCTGCAATTATCTCTAATAATGGCTTTTTTTCCTCTCCTGTGCCTTTTGTTTTGCCGCTTCTCACAAGTGTGCTTGTTCTGTCGCTCCGCAGGTTTGGATTGAGGCGGCGACGCAGATCTGCTTCTCGCTGGGAGTGGGGTTTGGTGTGCTAATTGCCTTTTCCAGCTACAACAAATTCAGCAACAACTGTTACAGGTAGATGCACGCGGGGACAGGCAGGTGGGGATTCATCAGGGCAGGAGGAGGTGGGGAACTTACCTGCAGTGCAAGCACGCGCGCCACATGAGCAGGTGAATTAGAATAACCTTTGAAGCTTCTCTGAAGCAACTGCGTCTTTGACAGCAAGCTGTGCGACAGAAAGCCGCCACACCAATCAAAACTGTTGCACTTTGAAAAATTGCATGAGGCCACACAAAAGCCTAGCATCACCTCTTTTTAAAAAATTCTTTCAATTAACCCAGTCTGCCTCAAAGATTCATCTGTGGGATTTTTATTTGTAGATTAGCTCAAGATGCTCGAGTTTCCAAAGCAAATATAAGCTTACTTTATATACACTTTAACAAAGTTTCTGTCATGTTGAAACTCTTGAAACTCTTTTTTTTAGGTTTACTGCAACAGAATATAGGCCAGGGTGATGGAAGGGGCCACAGTTATTTGTTGATACCAGAGGGCTACAGATGGCCACATAGTGCTGCACTTACCCAAATGTAATTAAACTGCCATTTAAAAATGTGTGTATATAGGTTTATTAAACCAACATACAGTGCAGTAACTTCAACAATTTCATGCTTTATGAGATGTGGGGGGTTGGGTTGGTCGGAGCAGCAATCCTGACCACCATAGACCAACCCACCAACCAAACCCACTGATCAACATGGGTCAGGCAGAAGTCACCGGCAGGCCACATATGGCTAACAATGACAACTGCTACATACCACATTAATAACAGACAGAAAAAAATAATAGAAAAAAAAATAACCATGTAAAAGGAAAAGGCCTTGACCCAGTTATGCAGGTCCAATGTACTCATTTTTTAAAAGAAAATAGTTTTTTTATTAAAATACTTGAAAACCCTTAGTGTGCCAATAGTTGCTGAAAACATACAAACTGAAAACAACCTGTTTATTCTCACTTGAGTATTTGTTTCACATTAATACCACAAACATACAGTTTTTGTCAGTGAACATGTTGCTGCAGTGGCTGGACATGAAAAAAGTAGACAAGTATTTGATTATTAACATGTATTGCTAATACAACACCATAATAAAAAGTCAATCCCACGGATTTCTCAAACCATGAAAAATATGTATAAAACAAAGAGTAATATCTAATGCCTTTCTATTTTGTTTTGTCCAGAGATGCCATCATAACCAGCTCCATCAACTCTTTAACCAGTTTCTTTTCCGGATTTGTGGTCTTCTCCTTCCTTGGGTACATGTCCTACAAACACAATGTCGCTATAGATAAAGTCGCCAGAGATGGTAAAATATAATGAAAGCTGTCCTTGCATCTTCTTACATGTTATAAATAAGAAATCTAAAATGTGTTTTTTTAATTTTGTTTTTTGATCAGTCTGTCTAAAGGTTATAGTGCAGTATGTCTGTCATGCTGCTGTTTACTTTTAWTGTGTTCTTCAGGTGCCGGGTTGGTGTTCGTCATTTATCCTGAAGCTATAGCAACATTACCCGGATCATCAGTGTGGGCTGTTATTTTTTTCATCATGCTGTTGACACTCGGACTCGACAGCGCTGTAAGTACAAACCAACACATTCACCAACAGTTTCACCTCTCAGTTAAGCAACTATGGATTTTAGTTTTGGAACAAAACACTGGGGTGTCACATTTTACTGTTCAAAAAATCTCAAACAAAACTTTATGGTAAAAAAGCTTTTTTTATCAGAAATCTTCTTTATTTCTCATGCAAGCAGACATTATATTTTTAAACTGTTTCTGACTCTCTTATTTCCTGCCTCAGATGGGTGGGATGGAGTCGGTGATCACAGGTCTGATCGATGAATTTAAATTCCTTCACAAGCACAGAGAGCTGTTCACTCTCTTCATTGTTGTTGCCACGTTTCTCATTTCCCTCTTCTGTGTTACAAGTGTAAGTAACTGTCATCCAGGGGAGACTGTTGCATTGCATATTAGTCGTGTTTGTTTAAAGGTGTGCAGTTAAACTGCAGGGACTTCAAACTAGTGTGAATAAATTTGGATAAAAATAAATTTCATTATCCATCTTAGAAACAAAAAACATCTAAAGATGTAATCAACCTCACAAATTGATTTATTCACATTTTGTCTTTATTTTTATTTGATTTTTATTTGATTTTTGCATAGTGAAACCACAAATTGACTTTGTTTACTTTCAGGGAGGGATGTATGTGTTTACGCTGCTGGATCACTTTGCTGCAGGAACATCGATTCTCTTTGGAGTGCTTATTGAAGCCATTGGCATTGCATGGTTCTACGGTGAGAAAGCTGGACCAAAGAATAGAGCGGAGAAAAACACTTGATACATTTTTATTTTTTATGCCATGGCCAGCAAAGCTGATGCTTTATTAAGGGTCTGATGAGAAATCTGTGTTCTGTGCTACAATAAAACAAATGTCGATTAGAGATAAATAATAAAAAAAATCCACCAGCTGGAAGGAATATTTCCAGTAATAGTGTTGGCCTCTTGAGTGTATGCCCTAGAAGTCAGTGCAGGGATTGTTGGGATACAGTGATATGGGGCTCATAAAATGAAAAAAAAAAAGGGTAAAAATATTTGATATTTTGTTCTCTTTTTGCTCACTCAGCAACCAGACAGCAAAGAGAGAAAAAAATACAGCTGAAGAAGAAGCACCTTCAATCCCATGTAGACAACTAGATAGGTATAATTTTTATAGACCCAGTTTGCTTTAAAAATCTTAAATTTTCAAAACATTTTATGTGATATCTCTTGTAAAAAAAACGGCAATTTAAAACCAGTAAAGTCCTAATTAGATTAAATACATGTTTTATGGTCTAAACTTGACTGAACTACATGAAAGAAATATTTTAGTTCTAGTGGTGGGAAAGACAGAACTTAAGGTCTGGAAGAAGATGTTTTACATCTACTAAACCTGACTGTGGAAAGGTGAATGTAAGACTAAATTCTCAGAAGACTCCAAGCAAAATGGTCAATGGTCAACATATTGCCTCACTTTTATGGGTCCTGACCTTGGCAAGTCAGATAAATCAAGCCTGAGGCCTCAGCAGGCTTTTGTTGGTCTTTTTCTTTTTTAAACCGTCCTTATAAGCGCTGACAGGAACCGTTGACCCCTGACTACTGCTGTCTTTTGTTCTGCTGTCCACTTCTTTGGTACATTTAGTTTTGCTGGATACCTGATGGTCAAACTAGATGTATTTATCTGTAATGAGAAATGCCCTCTGGACAAAAAGGTATTTGGCAAAACTGAACTAATAGGGGGAAAAGAAAAGTATCTCTTCAAATATCTTCAGATCTTAAACTGGGATTTGTAGCATAGCTACTTCTACTAGTATGACTTGTATCACATTACTGTGCAAAAATATTGAGTAATCTATTGAAGAGAAATATTCAGATTGGTAGCCAGAATAATACACAAAACAATTATTAAGTTCTCATTTAAATATTTATTTACAGATCTATAGACTCCATTTCACTTCAAGCCTCTGTGACTTTAAAATCCAGACAATGTCGCCCCCAATCACAAGTTCAAACCATCCTCACGTCACTTGGGGTGGTCCCTTATGTCAGTATTGGAATGTTGGAATGTAAACTATTACGTTTAACCTTCTGAAGCAAGGCACATATTAAAAAGAGACTTCAGAATCAGTTTATTATTGCCATTGTCAATGAGCAGGATTAGAAGACTAGGAATTTGTTTGTTTTTAAAGATGCAAATAAGTATAAAATGTAATATATATATATACTGTATATTTTTGACAAATGTTCTTCCCGACAACCTGGCTCAAATTTGCAACCTCAGGATTGCAAGAGTTTGGTACTGACCACCAAGTTGTCACAACCCTCAAACCAGCATTTATTTAGACCTTTAGAATTGTACTTGCATATCAATTTCCTTNGGATAAAAATATAAAGACATGTGAACACCAATTCAATACAATACTCAGAAAAAAACAATGTAGTTGTAGTGCAATTAAAATCCAGTAATGAAGTGACTGAGACAGAGTTATGAAGTAACATGATTCTAAGTGTTTGAGTCTGATGGCTTGTTGATTATATTACAGTTTAAATTAAAAGACTTCAATCAATCACAAATTATAAGATATAAGACTATCAAAAATTATAATCAACCACAAAGTATCCAAAAATCAATTGTCTCCATCAAAATTTAAGGGTTCTTTGAGCATTTAATTCACTTTCTGTCCTCTGCCTGGGGATTTGTGGGATTTCATGAGTTCATAATATTTTTGGTGAAACCCCTCAGAGCAAAATATCTGAATTATTATAAAAAAGGTTGTGTGTATGCATATCAGAGAATAAAATGCAACTGGGTTATTTATAAACATTGTTACCAAGATGCAGTTTGTTCCAATTTTATCCATTTATCCATTTTTTTTTACCCACTGCTTCCTTTCAGGGTCACAGGGTTTACTGGAGCTAATGTCCAACCATCACCGTACGAGTGGTGTACACCCTGGACAGGTCAAAAGTCAATCAAAATGCTCCAATTCCTTCAGTTGATTTTAAATTTGAAATAATAATAATTACAACACAGTTTAATTTATAATGTGTTATTTTAGCATCAATAAGGAGAACCTCAATTAGGAATTACTTGAAAACTTGTCAGATGGTCAACCAAAGGATGATTTATCTCAGATTCTGTTTCAGGTCTTCACTGGATTTGTTCCATTTTTTAAAGTCATGGCTTCAAAGCAAAGCTTATTTTTGTTCTCAACTTGCTTACCTTTTTTTAATTTTCACCTAATCCACCTCTGCACAACATGCTGCAACAGTCATATGCAGGGATTGGACAGAAAGTGTGTAAAATTAGCCATCCAAAGAAGACCACGTCAAACAGATACTAAAGTTTTGCTGCTTTGAAGATAGTTTAAAAAGGTTTAAAAGTTTTGGACTATGCTGTACAATGGATGGGATCTTTTGAATACCCAATAGTTTAAAATGGTGGAAGGAAAAAACAAACATTGAATACTTTGATGCTGCTGGGTCTGAATACTTTTACTTTTGTACTTTTTACGTAACAGAAGGAGTTGTTGTTATTCAGACATCATCCTCACATGACCCATGTTTTTAGTAACCATAACAAGACATTACAGAGATTTTTTTGTGCTTTAGGAGTGGATCGATTTAGTGATGACATTAAGGAGATGATTGGCCATCGACCAGGCATATACTGGAGGCTGTGCTGGAAGTTTGTCAGCCCCTGTTTCCTCTTGGTGAGTCCCAGACACACCAAACACAAAAAAAGATAAGAGAAGCTTGCATGGTGGCAAAACTGTAAGCTTTTTCTAACTCAAATATTTTTCACAGGTGGCAACTAAAAGGACATCCTATTTTAGAAACACTTGGTGTTTTGTTTTTGTTTTTTAATAATTTATTTGACAAAATTACTAAAAGTACATTGTATGTCTTACTATCTTTCCTCAGTTTATGGTTGTGGTGAGCTTTGCCACGTTCAACCCTCCAAACTATGGCTCCTACAAGTTTCCTCCATGGGCTAATCTGATGGGGTGGTGTCTGGCCATGTCCTCAATGACCATGGTGCCACTCTACGCCATCTACAAACTCTGCACGTTGCCTGGAAAGTTTTGCAATGTAAGTCAAAACAGCGTTTACAACAAAAAGTTTGAAAAATAATAGCCAAAACTGTTTGTATTTTGCCATTAAAATGGTTTATTGCTTGATGAGCGGCTCTAATCACTGCTTTTTAACAGCGACTTGCTTACGCCATCACCCCTGAGACAGAGCACCATCTGGTAGAAAATGGGGAGGTTCGGCAGTTCACTGTAAGTGTCCCTTGATCATTATATTTCTGCACCTTTTGACACCTCACAAGGTTTTGTATACTTAGCACAAAATGCAAGGAAATTAGTGTTTCGTATCTGATTGGTACAACCAGGTGCTGCCAATCAGGTGCCTGGTATAAGATTTATTCCCAAGAAGAATCGATACGACAAAGAAACAATCTAACAAACACAAATATTCTTACTTTTTTTGTGCCAAGTTTATAAGTGCTGTATTTGTTTACTTCTGCTTTATTTCCTTTTAACACATTCGGAACTTTTCAAGTTGGGTTCTGTAGAAAGGTCACAAACAGTTAATATCATACCTGTAGTGTTGAGCGGTATTACCAAAAATTTATATCAATGTATATTTAACAATTATCTGTATTATTGAAATTTTTTTCCCCATCACTGATCGGGCTGATGTTAAAATGTACAAATGCTGATTATTGATCAACAAAGTGCTGTCACTTGAAGTTATTCTCTTTCTGCAACACAAACTATTTCTTGGCTTTTTTCTTTCTCTGTCTGTGTCACATTTCCCCTCCTTTGTCTTTTCTTCCTTTCCTGGTTGTAGACATTAGTCGTGCATTCTGGGCTTATGTTACATTAGCAGTGAGGGGAGGCAGGTACAATCATGAATGGGAAAGATTGAGCAAAGGTCACTATCAGGCAAATTTACTTCAAACATGAAGTCTATCTTTGCACATCTGTGAATAGGTGTATTCTACAAACAGCAATGACAAGACGTGGAGTTTTTTGTCAGCCGATGTCAAAAACAAAATTGCCACCTGCCGCCCATTATTGAGAAGGCTGATTCCACTCTAGCTTGTCCTGTGTGCTGCTATGTCCTGCATGCATGTTCAGCGGTGCTACATGGAAAAGTGTCCCCCTTGAAACAGCTTATTGGCAGACGTGACATAACATTTCAAATGTGGTCAGGTTTTTAAACCAGTACGCTGCATTTGGAAAGTTCATATCATTACAAAAATAAAAAATCAGTTTTTGGTACAAACCGGTATACTTCCCAGGTCTACTTACCTGTTGTAGTTAGATCTTCTCATGCAAAAATACAGTTTAATTCTGGATGGATTGATGAGCTAACAGCTTTTCCAAATGGGGCAAAGATTACTTTTTATTTTAAAATGGTTTTAATCTTAAATTTGATAGTTTATGTTAATACTACAGTAATTATATTCCTTTATGTCCATTTTTAGTGCATCTTTAATTACATAGAATTTCATAGAAATAATGTTGGGGTGTTTTATAGTAATGTAATATATGTTTTTGCTAAAAAAGTCTGTATAACACAAAATAAACAATTGTGTAAATGTTTAGAAAGTTATTTTGTATAAAGCACTAAAACACATTAGCAACAGGAGTTAGAAGGCTGAAACTGTCCACTTTTGTTATGAGTTTAATCTGACTAGCTCTTATCAGTCTGGTCATTAAATTATTTTCCTCTAATGTGAGGTTAATTGTTAAGCTATCTACAAAAGGTAAGCAGTTATTTACCTGTCACCTTTCCACAGAACCCAATGGGGTGCCAAGTGTAAAATAAAATGTAAAAAAAAGTCGCTAACATATTTGCTTTATTGCTTTATTTTACACTTGGCACGCTATAGAACCATGATTTAAAAGAGTTTAATGTTATTGCTTTGATTTTTGGAGCTTTTCAGCATTTTATTTCATGAGCATCCTGCTTTTTTGTTTGTTTCACAGCTGCATCACTGGCTGGTCATCTGAAAACTACAGAAAAAAAACTTTTTAAAGCGCAAAAAGAAAGAATGTCAGAATGTTTGCTTTGTGGATGAATGCAGGAGCAACAATTGTCTAAGGTCAGCCATTTCAAAGAATCACAAGGAAAATAATGGGAGGGGAAGTTTAAAAGTGCCAACAAAAGGAAAAAAATATAAAAAAGTTAAAAATACACTGAAAATATAGTCCTATTTAATTTTGACTGTGTGTGTGTATTAAATTGTGTACTGGCTCTTTCTTCACAAGCCGGTGAATGGTATTCAATCAGACATTACTTTTGATGTGTAGCTTGATTTATCCATAAATGCGAATGTCCCTGAACACTTTTCATGGTAGTTTTAGCCTTCAAGGCCAATGTTTCTTATATTTTCATGCAGTTAAATCAATAAGCGATGAGAGCTGCAGGTGAATGAACACAGAGAGGTTTAATGTACTTTGTGTCAAGTGCAAATTGGCTCAAATTTAAAATGGAAGCAACAAAATCAAACTTCTCACAATGCTGAGGTGCTACACGTCCCACCCCTATTTCATTTTTGCTTGCTGTTAAACTGAAAACTGTAGGTAGGCTTCATATTTTTATTTCAACACTGTGTGTCAATATTTTGCTGGCAGAGTTGATTGAAAAAACTCAAATGTGACAATTACCACAAACATTGCTGAGTCCCAGTCCAGTGTCATTTTTTTCAGGAGACTGTTATGATGTTAAAGCACAGTAAATGTTTCTGCAAAACAATTCATTGTGTTGACATCAAAATGAATGCCATTTAAAAAAAACTGTCTATTTGCCAACATCAAAAAACATGTTGAATCATAAATAAAAAGAGAACTAACAGTTAATATTAACTTAAAAAAACAACCATGGAGCCCAATAAAGACCACGAGAAAACTTTAAGAACGTGAGTGATAGCTGTTCATGTTAACTTGTGATTTACTTGTGGCTTGCATTTCCTCTGATCTCAAAGACTGTGTAATAATGTGTTGCAATAACCTGCTTGTGGCTATTGCGCAAGGGACATCGTGCCCTCAGCTCTGGCTGCTCATGTCCTTGTCTTTGTGCAGTGATGGGTTTGCTGGCTGAAGCCACGGTTTTACCTGAAATCCTGGTTTCATCTGTGCTGCATCCATCACAGAAGCACCACAGGTTTTTTAAGCAGCTGACCACAGAGCCCTTGAATCTCCGTTCATAACTTTACTTATCACAGACGGGTAGAACAACAGCAGCAGGTGGATACTTATTAATGGTGGGACTTAAAAAGAGTAATGAGCACTGTAAATAAAATATCTGGAGACTGTCATCATGACCAGAGCAGTCTAAGATCTATTACTAATATAATGCAGAGAAAATCCATTTCTTTATCTGATTTTACTTTTTGGGTCGCAAGGACATGGTGCTGTCACTGTGCTAGATCAACCTGGACATGTCACAAATCCATCACAGACACAAACGAGACAAACCCATCACACTCTCACTCACACCAAGGGATAATCTGGAGGCAGCAATTAACTGAACATGCATGTTTTTGCTCTGTGAATGGAAACCGTAGTACCCAGAAGAAAATGCATGCATGCACGGCAAATAAGGCAAACTGCTCACAGAAAAGCAGGGAAAAAACTACTTTCCCGCAATGCCACTTGAGCATAGCAATTTTAAAGAATATTAGGAACTTAAAGCAGTATTTCTAAATATTTGAAGTAATTGTACAGGGAAAAAAAGTATTATGAACAATTAGTATCCTGCTTTCTGTAGATATCGGAGCTACTAACAGGTTCAGTTTGGAGAAACACAGTTTAATTCTGACTGGGTTGATCAAATAATGACTTTTCACAGTGAGGCCAAGCCAAAGTAGACTGCTATTGTCCTAAAGCAGCTCCAGTTGAAATGGTTTCACGTCATAAATTCACTCTTAGTTTAACATCACACAACTATTTCTGAATAAATAGGATATCCCTACCTGACATGATGAAGCTAGTTGCTGCTGTTGCTAGTTGTCCTTACAAACAAGCATGTCATTTTATTAAATAACTATAAAGTTAAACTAAAGGTGATTTAAAAGAGAAAAATAATAGAACTTTTGAAGATTTGAGTAGTTTTAAGGGTAGAAACACATTTCACAGCCTTGGTACTTACAGAGTACTGTATATACCCAGTACCAACAGAGTATGTTCTGGACACTTACTTGGTACTTACTGAATAAATAACAGGTATAACCATGTCACTTCCTGATACAGCTCGGTCCCTGTAGGTGCCCTATTAGTTCCCCCCATAAGATCAAGGTATCAAATACATAACTTGTAAGTACAGGGTTACAAGTCACTTTAAAATACAACTTCATCTCCATAGATGCCCAAATAGTACCAGTTTTGTTCACATCCCAGTAAGTACCTTGTAAGTGTCACTATAAGTACCCTGTAGATAAGAGGTACATACTGTACCTTGTATGTACCAAGTCGTCTGGTAAGTATTACCAGATACATATTGAGTAATTATCAGGTATGAACCCAGTATAATGTACTGTTATGGCTATAAGAATATATATCCAGTTGGAGCTCAGACCATATTTGACAAGCAGTCAGCTCATTAATCCAGTCAGAAGTACATTTTATTTCTCTAAAGAGCTTTGTTTTTTTTTTCAAAAAGCTATTTATAAAAAAGTAATATTTTTTTAACTTTTCCATCCATCTACACTTCAAAAGATTCAAACTATCCCCTAAACATGAAAGTCCAACACATGATGCCTTGTTGGTTGAGCCCCTCAGATTTTTCGTCTTGGTCTCCTACATACAATGATTTTAGATAGGGTTTGAAAAAGGGCTTGTACTTTTAAAGAAACATTTTAAAATGTTTGGATGAATCAACTGTTCGTCTTCTTTTGTCACAAGTAAACTTTGGCCATTCTGATTACTGAAGCACTACCAGCAGAGCTGGTTATAACAGAAGCCAGGAAGTAGCAGAAAATCTCTTTACAACCAGGGGAATGTTCCAATTTTAGTGATTCTCCAGTATTACATTGGTCTGCTTTAGTAATATGTTGTTGTTAGGTATCCCCTCATCTGGTTGGAAGTAAAAATCTTAATTTATCTGATAAAAACATCAATAACAAAAAACTGTATGCTTTTTAGTTTAGAATGCAGATAACTGAAAGTGTGGCAAGGCCAATTTCTTGGAGCTGTTATCTCATGTCTTTGGTGAACTCCAACTCTGTCTTGAAGTCAGTAAAAGTAATCCCCAAATCATTCTCACTTTGACCTTTTGGGTGTCTCTTTGTAAAACGGTATCAGCCCTACTGTTCAACCAAAGAACCAACAAGTTCAAATCCTCAATTGAGAACATTTTGCCAAGGATCTTTGCTTCTCATGGACATTCAGATTTTCTTGGTTAACCCACTTATGGAAGCTTTGGCTGTAACACATTATTTAGAAGGCACTGAGCTTTAATTTTTACAGTTTCTGCAAACCTGATCTATAATTTAAGACTGTTTAAAAAGCTGCTTTATAATCAAACTGCAAATAAATAGTGTGTAATGTAATAAAATAAGTAACTTAAATGATATATCTGTGTAAGTAAATGTAATGTAGAGGAACTTGTATTGTACTGTACTGTAACATATTGAATTATATATAGATAGATATTAGCCTTAAGGAGCTTGATGAGAATAATATGAAAATCTATGATAGTTTATGTATTTTCTTTAAGTTTTATTTTTTCTTCCTGTTTAACCAGAAACTACCAGGTCAGCAATGGCTTATTTGTTCCCCTTGTGGTACATGTAACATACTGATGGGTTAACTGTGTCCCAAGTCTGTGTATGCCTGTGCTGCTGTCCTGTGCCAGGTGGTGTTTCTGATTTTGTTTTGTACTGTCACATAAAACATAAAAAAATAAAACTGTTAAATTTAAAATCCTCCTCTGTGCTTTTTGTTAAATAAAATACTGCTTAATTTCCTGTTTTTATCAATTAAAAATAAAATCTACTGAAACCTTACAGCTGCATATACGTGTATTTCATACTTGCAACTATTTGATTAAACCAGATTTTTGTTAACAGTGAGTGAATTGTCTTTTAGTGCCCTATCTATCTATCTATCTATCTATCTATCTATCTATCTATCTATCTATCTATCTATCTATCTATCTATCTATCTATCTATCTATCTATCTATC
>NW_013952514.1:1121214-1129977 GCF_001266775.1 Austrofundulus limnaeus | reverse complement strand
TCTATCTATCTATCTATCTGTCTATCTGTCTGTCTGTCTGTCTGTCTGTCTGTCTGTCTGTCTGTCTGGCCCAGTTTCCCTTGCAAAAGAAGTCTGTGATCTCATTGGGATTTGTCTGGATAAAAAAGGGTTAAGAAATATATATTTATTTGAAAATAAGAAGGTGAGAAAACCACCAACCATCTTACCTGTTGAAGATAACCTCTTTAAACTGAGTCACCTTGGAGAGAATTTAATTCGAACCATGTGAATATACTAACAGACAGCTTGAATAGGGCCAAATCAAAAGTAGAGTTCTGTTTTCTTAAAACAACTCAAATCTTAATCATTTTATAAAAGTTTATGTTTTTTAATCTAATTTTTATCACTTCTGACTATTTTACATTATTTTTGTGGGATTCGGTA
Source organism: Austrofundulus limnaeus (assembly GCF_001266775.1). Taxonomy (NCBI): domain Eukaryota; kingdom Metazoa; phylum Chordata; class Actinopteri; order Cyprinodontiformes; family Rivulidae; genus Austrofundulus; species Austrofundulus limnaeus. The sequence goes on along the minus strand of NW_013952514.1, from coordinate 1,129,572 downwards.
GTTATTTATAATATTAATACGTAGATTGGTTTGGCTTTTTGTCAGTGGCTGTATCATCAAGATGAGAAAAAAGTTAAATGTAGTGAAGTTTGCAGCACAATTGTCGCTGTCTGAAAAGCACAATTAGCAGCTACAGTTAGCTGTAGCAGCAATAACGTAGCCATTACTTTTGGATATAATACTTGTTTCTCTCTTTTTTTAAATAACATGCAAAAGTGGCTTGGCTATGTGAAATGATTGGCAATGTAAACGTTTGTCGAATAGCTTTTGCTATGCTGGAGTTGTTTAAGGATGGCAGAATTTTGCCATTTCGTTCAGTTCAGCTTTTCTTCAAATAAACATTTTTAGTCAGAACTTGCCTCTTTTTTTTCTTCCAACTGACATTCAAGCAGGTAAGATATTAGTTCTTAGAAACCTTTCCAGAAAACTCTACTTCAAAAGAGCTGAACTATCCCTTTAAAAGTTCCTCTTTAACATTTTTCTGTTAATAAAAATACATTGATCTCAGTCTCCTTTTTTAAATGAGATATTGATTTGTTTTAGTCTCAAGATGTATTTACTTGAGTGTTTCTACCTAAATATCTTCATTGTATTAAAGAATATTGATAAACTGAGCGTTTCAAAGATGGATGAGCGTGATGGAGCATCTGCAGTGTTCATTACAGTAACAAGACTGTCAAATACAGAAAATCCACAGCATCCGCAGACAGATAACCAAACAGTTTGAAGTGATTATTGTCTAAAGTCCTAACAGAAACATAGATATGTGAGCTCAGTGTGTGTGACCGTCCCTTTTGAGTGAATGGTTTATTTCAGGGTTTACACTGACTTTCTCAGCAAGCAATAAGTGATTTTTATCCATCAATTCATCCATCCATTATCTATACCCGCTTTTTCCTTTCAGGGTCACGGGGGTGTTGAAAAATCACAGTCAGGGACACATATAGAGACAAACGAGACAAACAACCACTCACTCTCTCACTCACACCTAGGGACAATTTAGAGGAGAAGTTCTCAAACTGGGGTCCCAGGACCACCAGGGGTCTGTGAGAGGTATCTTGGGGGGTCCTTAAAATTTTTGACTAAATTGTTAATTTGGTTTTTATTTTTAAAAATGCATGACGAACAATGAACTAATAAAACAAACACAATAAACTTAAATATATATTCCCATGCAATTTAGGGGTTGAAATGACTATAAATTATCTTTTATTACAGCATGGGGTTTATGTGGGGGTCCCTGGAATTTATTTTTCACTATTGTAAGGGGTCCCCAAATCCTAAAGGTTTGAAAACCCCTGATTTAGAGTTACCAATTAACCTAACAGTCATGGTTCTGATATGTGGGAGGAAGTCGGAGTACCCGGATAGAACCCATGCAAGTGGTTCTCAAGTGATTTTTTATTTAAGACATAACCTGATCCCCTGTGAGCATGCTGGTGTTGAAATCTAACTTTATTTTCATCATCCTGTTATGACGGGAAAAGAGGAATATTTCTGATTTGTGAGTAAAATTCGTGTCAGTTTTGTTAGTCTTATTTTGCCCCTCAGTTACATTTTCTACTACATTATTCATTAAATGTACTGCAGCTAACAGCTCACAGCTAAGGAAGCGTGAACCTCCTCAGCAGTGCCTGCATTTAGTTGCTTAAATTTTTTTCAGTGTTGGTTTCAACGTAAAGTTGTTGACATGACCTTTCCTCCGTTTGTTGACTGCGGTCACGCACAGCGACAAACGCTTGTTTTGTGTGGCTGCTCAGCCTCGAGCAATTTTGCAAGGCAATTTTGGCCTTTGAAGGATACGGTTTAAAAGGTGCCATTATCGCTCGCGGTAAAACAACAGCAATTATGTGTAATTTCACGTCTTGCCTCCGATGCTGAAACTGAATATATACACACAAGAAGGGGTACAGGAAAATGGAAATGTGTCATTTGGAGGTGCACGACGCTGTGTGGGATGTTGTCTTTGTCTTTTTTTTTTTTTGTCTTTGTCTTAACAGGGTGTCAAAGAAGAGACACAATCAACCAACCAGTTCTAACAATCAAATCAAACAGAAATGATAAGATGCTGGTTTTAAAAACCTTCATCCTATATTTTAATGGCACACAGTTTGCTAGTTGAACAGAATTGTTTCTGTATTTGGCTGTAAACTACACTGAGAAGGAAAAAAGTTAAATAAAGCCGTTTTGGGAACACACATATTGCTGTCTAACATGATTTTACAAATACATAATGGTTAGCTCATCACATGGACACGTTTATAAACTTTTTACCAAGTCTGTTTTACTTAGTGTGTACTTCCCTCTAGTGGAAAGATAAATGTACTACACATGGTTTCATATCACGGGACAATACCACCCATTGATCTGACCTCTCTTTTAAAGCAGAGCTTATTTACAGTTCTTGATCTTTTTAACACTAAAGAAATCCACCATGTAGACCAATCTATAAAGCTGAAGTGTCACTCACCATAGAAGTAAAAATTACTAATGCAATAGACTTTAGTTTTTTGTATTATTGTTGTGCTTCACATGTTAAGTATATATTATTGACTGAAAGCACCAGAATCAAGAAAAAAGGCAACATTTTAAGTAAAGTGTAAAAAATATGTTGCATTAAAAATAGGAATGTTAATTGCTTATTTATGAAAGAGTACTCCTATACTTTATTAAAACAATGATTGGTCTGAACCTGTATAGCACCTTATCAAGTCCAAGAACGCCAAAGCACTTTATTAAAGGCATTCACCCATTCACACACTGATGGTGGTAAGCTACAATGTAGCCACAGCTGTCCACACTGACAGGTGAGGCAGCTATGCACCAGCACCATAGGACCCTCTGACCACCACCAATAAGCAAGGCACAGGAAGTGTCTTGCTCAAGGACACAACAGCCAAAACAGATAGAATGGGGGATCAAACCGGCAACCCACTGGTCACAGGACAGCTAATGATGAAGTGGCTAGTGTTGTTGCCTCACAGCAAGAAGGTGAGAAGTTTGTTGCTCCAAAGCTGCATCAAGTCAAACCTACTGACTAAAAAATAAACTTTTAGTGAAATGAATTATTTGTTATAGGTGATAAGGTGAGAAGCACATTCACAAACTGGAATAAATCAACCCTTAACCCAATGTAATGCATTACATTAAAGACTGTCTTACGGACAAAAAAAAAATCATGGTTTTCCTCCAATTTTCTTAAACTTCATAATAACCAAACAGAAGCTTTGCTTGTTGGCACAGCCTCCACTTTAACCAAATCTCACAGTTTTTCCATCAATATCGACGGATCTCAGGTTCATTTTCCCCCTCAGGTAAAGAGTCTGGGTGTCTTACTTGATAGTACACTTTCTTTCAATCCCATACTAATTCCATCACAAGGTCTGCATACTTTCATTTACACAATATCAACTGACTTTGTCCCTTTCTCACTCCTCATGCTGCTGCCACACTGTCCAAAGCCTTATCACTTCCAGAATCAATTACTGCAATTCTCTTCTTTTTGGTCTCCCAAATAAGACTACAGAAACTCAAACGCCTCCAGAACTCTGCAGCCTACCCTGTACTTCATCAAGAGAACACGTCACCCTGATTCTGCAACAACTTGGTTGCCCATTGAAGAAAGAATAAATTTTAAAATTCAAACTCTCACATTCAAATGCATCCATAACCTTTCCCCTCCTTATTTGTGTGACCTCCTTCATATCTCTACTCCTTCTCGTGCCCTTAGATCCACAACTGCCTCTGATTGTACGGTCCCTTCTGCCCGTCGTGTCAGCATGGGGTACAGGGCCTTTAGCCGATGTGCTCCTCGGCTCTGGAATTCCCTCCCTTCTGTCATCAGGAATATGGACTCTCTTTCCTTTTTCAAATCACTGCTGAAAACGCATCTGTTCAAAACGACATTGGTTGGGTACTGGATTATTTATGGCCCCAGAATTTTAAAATGCAATGCCCAAAATATGTATGAGATAAGACAGTTCCAAGTGGTGAAATCCATCTTACATGATTGTCAAAGAATGTCTCCTTGAATAATGTGTTTAAGATAAAGTTTTATCTGAAACCTAGCATCAAACGGTGAACTGATATCTACACATGATTATGAATGACTGGCCTGAACCAATACAGCGCTTTATCAAGCCAAAGACTCTAAAGCTTTCACACTACAGTCATTCACCCATTCATACACTGATGGTGATAGGCTACATTGTAGCCACAGCTTCCCTGGGGCACACTGACAGAAGAAAGGCTGCCATGCACTGGCGCCATCAGATCCTCTGTCCGAGTGAAGTGTTTTTGCCCAAAGATGCAACGGCTGAGACGACCGGAGCGGGAGTTCAAACCAGCAACCCATTTTACAGGATGAAATCCTCATGTCGCCCCCTATGGAACAATTCAGTAACTCTTATTTTTTGATGACAGTCTAATGGGGAAAAAAATAATCAGAATAGTTTTATTGTAACAGTTATATTTAAGTTTGTTTAAGTTAAAACAATGTGGTCTTAATGTTTACTCTCAGGATTATGTGAAATTCACTGAACATAATTAATTAATTAGGGATTATGATGCTTTGTTTCTTTATTTTCATTAATTGAATGAACAAAGAGAGTGATTTAAAGAAATGCTCATATTTCCCCTTAAACAACACAGCAGTTGTCATCATTCATGAGCTGAGCTGTAAAGGTTTTAACGAAGTTCTGCAAGTGAACAAATAAATAATCTCAAGTTTGACAACATGGTCTGATGGGAAATAACTGATGGGAAATCAAACCTACCCACCCTGCAACTTAAATGTTTGCACACTTAAAGATCTGCATTTACTCCCTTGGTTTTTAATGGCCTTAATGTCCCATCTGAGAGTCATATAGGACACAATGTTCTCCAAACAAACATGTTTTTTTCTTGTCCTATCAGAATGTTAGCTGGGTAGTTTCCATCTGATCCCCTGATGCCCAATTAACTCCTCACATGGCTGCTGCTGTTCAACTCCCACGCAGTTTTCTCTGACCACAGGTCTCCTTATGAATATTTGATTATTTTATTTAAGAGGGTTTTGTTAAACAGCCCATATCTTTTTTTGCTTAGAGGTTAATAATTGGCCACCTGGTGATTCCAGCAGGGATCACCTCCTTTGTTCCCATAGATACATCCCAAACATATGAATTCCCAGGACATCCCAGTGAGTGGGTGGGAAGTTTAGTCCTCTTTATGTCCAAACAGCGTCGGATCACCTTTGAGGTGCGCGCGTCGTTGTTCCGCCGCTCCTCCACTAAACGTTTAAGCGGGATGGATCATCTCTCGTTACGTTTTTATAGCCTGAACACAAAGCTGTGATCTGAGTTTCTTGTCATTTTATCACCTGACTTGTTTCTTTCTTTCTTTTTTTAAATTACTTGTTTGTTCTTTGCGCGCAAAAGATGAGCTCGGAGAAGCCGAACTTTCTCTCCCAGCCCGTGGTGAAGAACGTCTTCATGTTCCGAAACGGCGACCCGTACTTCGAGGCTCGCCGGATTGTCATCAACGAGAAGCGGGTGTGCAACTTTGAGACTTTGCTGCGGGAGGTGACCGGCGGGGTCCACGCTCCGTTCGGCGCCGTGAGGAACATCTACACCCCGAGGGGAGGTCACCGGGTGGAGCAGCTGGAGAGCCTGCAGAGCGGGGAGCAGTACGTGGCTGCTGGCAAGGAGAGGTTCAAGAAGTTGGAGTAAGAATCAGCCCCTCCACATTTCCAAGTTTGTCTTATGATATTATTCCACTATGGGGATCCATCAAAAAACACATCAGTGGACCGTTTAACTGCTGTGAATTACTATTAAATGACAACACTTGAGCTATTGTGTGAACTAAACTTACAGTTTCCCGGTAAGTAAGTAATGTATATCGCAATTGTACACTAAGGTAAAACATTTTGCATGACTCATCAGTTTTGCACCAAGTGCTGAGTCACACATGCAAATGGGATCAGTGAGAGGAGAATCGTGATCCACTCTAGCCTAAAAATAACTGGATTTGTGGATCAGATGATGAGGTTTGTCCAGCCAGGTATTAATGATGAACTGTGCTGACCATGTGTTGCACAACTGATTATCAGCCTGACAGTCCTCATTGAATGCTGTTGATGTTCGTCACTGTCAGTGCTGACTCAGCTGGTCTTACTTCCAATACTGAATAATGGATTTGTGATTTCCCTACCTGAACAACAATATATCTTCTTGTCTAGAGCAGTGGTTCCCAAACTTTTCAGCTGTTGACCCACAAAATACCAGCAGCAGAGACCTGAGACCCCAGCTGTTGTTGGTTGATGAACATTGTTTTCACGTCAAAGAAACAAGAGCGTAGTAACAATATTTATTGTGCTATTTATGTCCATTTTAAGTACACTAACTTTATTTTTTTTTTTGTAACAAAAGTCAAAAAATATTGACAGTTGTAATTTTTTTGTGTAATTAATTCAGAAAATCTTTTCAGGACCCCACCTTGATATTCTGGGACCCCACTGTCACTGTGGGTCCCGACCCCAACTTTGGGAACCACTGGTATAGAGGGTTGAAATAATGGCACAAAAAGAAAAATTACACAGAACTCATTTGTCCCCAAGTTGTCATTTACTCTCAGAAGAGAGAGACAAATACATTTTTAACAATCTGACAGCTGGAAAACCTATATTCTATGAATCAATCAGTTTAATTCATCAAGACAGATCTTTATATCTTCAGCAAAATATTGAAATAAAATGTTCTGAGGTAAATAATTCAATCTTTGGGTGAATATAGGTTTATTACTACTTATTTGATTACAAAAATAAGTAAATGAAACTAATTCATGCTATTAATCACTGAAAAACTTCTGAATGTTTTCTGAAAGTTTCATAACAGTACATAAATGTGTAAAAGTTATGCCATATGTTTTGACGTATGACAAGTTTTCACTTTCCATGTTTAGTGTTCATTCATTATCTATACCCGCTTCATACTTTCAGGGTCACGGGGGTCACTGGTGCCCATATCCAGCAGTCACTGTGCAAGGGACAGGGTACACCCTGGACAGGTCACAAGTCCATCACAGGGACACACAAAGAGACAAACAACCATTCACTCTCACCTAGAGTTACCAGTTAACCTAACAGTCATGTTTTTGGTCTGTGGGAGGAAGTACCTGGAGAAAACCCACGCATGCATGGAGTGAACATACAGACTCTACCCAGAAAGGTCCCCAGGTCAGGATTTGATCCGGTGACTGGCTGGCTGAGAGGCATCAGCTCTACCAACTGAGCCACAGTGCTAATTATCCACTTTTTTTAAATTAATTTTAAAACAACATTATTTTCCTGTAGCTTAATTTTTTCTATGTCTTTTTAAACCACTAAACATGATCCTGGTGTCTTTTTGGAAGTTATTTCAAAACATTTTCAATTAAACAAGTTACAACATCATTGTGATTTGACAGTGCTGGAACTTGGTGAAAGGTAAGCTTTAATCTAAAAATGAAAAAGGCAGACACACAACTACTTTCAGTTTCCCTTCAAAAACTGCAATATAGCACATTTTTGCATTCCTACAGTATACTCTGCACAACAGGAGCATTTTATAAACTTTGTACGGATTAAATAGCCATTTGCAATTTAATGTATCGAATAAAACACAATGATGATTAATTAGAGGTTTCACGTCCTCTCAGTTGCACGCACAACTAAAACCTGTGCCATTATTTTCACCTATATCAGGTCTCTCAGTTGTCATCTGTATACATCCAGGACCTTTGTGACCACATGGACTCAGGATTCAGCCTGCAGTCATCTTTGCATTTGGTTCCACTTTTTAACTTGAAGCTAAATCATTGTAAACATTTTTTTGTAATTGAACACAATCTGCACAGTCAAAAGATTTTGCCTTCACATAGCTGTCCACTGGAGCAGTGGTTCCCAAACTTTTTATTTTCTGACCCACAAAATATCCATGGCAAAAACTTGTGACCTCAAATATTACTGGTCTGAGTACACAAGCTTCGTTAATAACCCTAAAAACACAGGCTTTTTGACTATCTAAACATCTTATACACAAATATAAATACTTATTTATACTTATTTTGTGTTTTTGTAATAATTATAGGGAAAATATTACATCAGCAATTATTTTATTACCCTTTAAATTGATTTCTGGAGATTATCCAAGGTGCTTCATGACCCATAATTGGGTCCCAAGTGCAGTGGTTCCCAAATTTTTCAGCTTTTGACCCACAAAATATCCATGGCAAAAACTTGTGACCTGAAATATTACTGGTCTGAGTACACAAACTTTGTTAATAACCCAAAAATAGGCTTTTTTACAATCTAAACATCTTGTACAGAAATATAAATAC
>NW_013952514.1:1118020-1121204 GCF_001266775.1 Austrofundulus limnaeus | reverse complement strand
GTATCAGGTCAACTAAACATGGCCATAGTAAATATTTTTTATACTATATTTATCCATTTTCAATACATTACACTCACTCCTTTATAACAACTAAGGGAAAAATGTAATTAACTCAGAAAATCTCTTCAGGACCCCACCCTGATGTTTCGGGACCCCACTTTGGGTCCCGACCCCACCTTTGGGAAACACTGCACTGGAGGACCCTGTGAAAATGACTAAATGTTTGTCATATTATACGTAAGAACAACACAGCACCATTAGGCCTTAATAATCATCTCCTACTTTAATATTGCATATGACTGGAAGGTCCTATCACCCACTGAATAATTATTTATTATAAAATGCAAAGTGTAATATAATATCCTCAATGCTTCTGTTTATGCCCTCATTTTAGTTACCTACAGATTGGCACCAGGAGGAAGAGGATGAGGCAGGCTCAGCCACTGCAGGTGAGACAGGTGTTTTGCAAATATCCTCTGCAAAAGTCATGTTTTAAGATAATGTGCTACACTCTTGTTAAAGGCAAAACAATGCACCACTATACATGCACTAAGGCATTTGTTGTTACTGTATTGTGCAGCATAAATGTGAATCTGCTCATCTTTCACTGAATAATAATTTTAAGTGGCAAAATTTTTTTTGACTTTCTAAAAAAAAACACCAAAAGAAAAGCACCATAATTACACCTAATTTGCTTCAGTTTTTTTATTTCTATAAATATCATCTCATTTAGCTGCAAATTTTGGCTAGTAAACAGCTTTCACGATTTAGTCTTCAAGTTTCTCGAAATGTTCATGAGTGCTCTCAACTTCTACAAGTCACAGAGTAGCGCAGTCTTGTTGCTTGGCTTTTTTCTTTCAAACTGGTCATAGAGAGTCATTGTGTGTGTCTCAATAGTGTCTTGAACCCATCTTAATTTTGTTACCAGTGTCTCCAACCCATCTTAAAAAGTCCCATAGCTGTATTTGACACCTGTATGGGAGCTCTGCTCTGTCAGAAAACATCACAGGCTTTTGTCCAGGTCTAAAACTATTCTGATGACCAATAATAGATATTCCAGAAAAAAAAATGTCCTAAGTTTCTACATTTAAAAGTGTACTCAACTGAATAAAATCATAAATTTATCAAAGGCTGTAAAGTTGGGTAAACAAAATGGTCTAAGGTTGAAATGCTGTGACCTAGAATTCAAATTGTCAAGCTGTGCACACAACAATCAGTCTGAATAAAAAATGGCTCCTCAAAATCAAACCACATGGCTAACTGCTTGTAAACACCAAACACTTATCTGAGACGGATTTAGGAATTTATCACATTTTTGAGTTGCCAAATAATATCCAAAAGTCTCATAGAAGATACTATCTTATCTGATGTAGGTTTGGAACAGAAATCTTCTACTCATGCTTCAACCAGGAAGGTAAACAGATCTGGGTATTTGATGCTAAAAATGGGACACTGGACCTATTGTGTTTAGAATCTGTTATTATTTTGAAATCCACAAATCGATCACTGCAGTAAGTTACACGTTTAGCTTTTAAAATGAAAACTAGAAACATATTTGAGGCTACTATTGTAATGTAAATGATCAAATGTAACATGCTGTCATCATGTAAATGCATCACTGAATGTGATATAAATGAATATTTGTCAGCATGTTGCAAAGAGTTCACAAATGCATTTTAAGCAAGGTGTAAGGCAAAGCATTCCTCATTTGTTGTTTTCTTGTTGTCTCATTGACCATGCATTATTGATTTATGGATCATAACATCCCTCCTTTTAATGCATTTTTAATAACCAGCTACAAAGTCTCAGCTAGAGAAGTCAGGTAGCCCACATGCTTGTAAATCAACTTTGGGTTCTTGTTTTATATAAAAGGCACACCAAATGTTTCCCTTATTGGATTTTATTCTAAGATAGGCTCAAAAATGTGTAGCAAACCTTAAAAACTCTTTCTGCATTTTTGGTAGGACTTTCTATTGCCACAACATTTTAACCCTAAAGCGTCTTTTTTTTTTCTTATTGTTTATTTATTTTTTTTGAGATTTTGCAAATGGCTTTTAGCTGGAAGCTGTGATTCCCAAAGCACCCAAAATTTGCTGTAGCTTGCTAGAATTTTGTATTTCTTCCACTGCCCCACTTACGCTGCTAACTTGATGACAAATTTATGTAAACATTTATCTTGTTTTATGATGATGATTTTATGATTACGTCAAGTCCCTCCCTAATTTTTCATCAGTGCCCACCACAGAAGGTGAAAGGGTGATGATGTTTTTGCAAATGTGGATGAAATCAAATAAACTGCATCTGTTTAACTGTCACAAAGTCTGCAGGGATAATAAAACAGAAACAAAGAAGACATTTCAGAAACCCTACGATAACTTATGTGCTGTAAGAAAAACTGAATAGTCTGCAAATTTTAAAATTTCCCATCATTTCAGTCCAACTGTGGATGCAAATATATTTCTTTGTGCAGAATGTTTTTTTTTTTTTTTGCAGAAGGAGTTTTGATTTCTCTTGCAGCACTCATGCCTCAGTTGCCTGGTTGCACTCAGAGCCCAGAAGACTGTGATGTACCTCCTCCTCTATATAGGTTTTCCCCCAGGATCCATCTTTTAGCCAGGCACTGTAGGCTGCAGGCACTTTGGGACCTGCAGGGTTCACTCTTTTTAAAGGATCTCCAAAGGCTCATTCTTTTGGTGTTAAAAGAGATCAGAGACACATCATTTTCACTCTTTCTTCTTTTGTTACTTGTAGAAACTTTGATGTGTATTGATTTCCAAACAGTGGAGTTTTAAAAGAATGATGTTGTTTTCTGAAATAATTGTATAATGCCACGTGTTGTAATGTAATTTTAAGTCTAAGATGTGCATTTTTTAAACCACTGATGATCCTGTATGGGCAGTTTTGTTTAGGATCTAATATTAGGCTTAATGTTGTCCTTATCCGCTGGACAACTCTAAAATCAGGCAACCTTTATTAACCTTTATTTATACAGGTAAACTGTTTGAGAACCACTTATCATTTACCAACATGACCTGGCATGTACTGAGTGCATTGCAATATACAAACCTACACATTCAGCCATAGTAAAGCGATTGCAAATTGTAATCGCGATTAATGGTGATTGAATTTTTTAATCTATGCCCATTAGTCAGAGTTAACTCGATTAATTTCACAGCCTTAATAT
>NW_013952514.1:1108877-1117750 GCF_001266775.1 Austrofundulus limnaeus | reverse complement strand
TGTAAGCTCCATGCATTTATTTATTTTGTTATTCCTTTCAGGCCAGACCACTGCCACCAAACAGGATCATTGTGTCAGCTCGGTTTCTGAAACCCATAGGAGAGCCATGTACAATATTGTAAGTTGATCCCTATTGTACACTAACTGTGATGAACTGTTGGTAAAAGAAGAAGCCAGTGCAGAGGACAGGAGTTAAATACAGAAGTTTGTTATGGTAAACCAAAGAAACAAGTATTGCTGCTTAACAGCTACATTTTAAATGCAAACACAAAAATCTGGCTCTGAACAAAGGAAAATCTAAATGACTAAATGACTAAATGACTAAATGAAGGACAGGTGCGCTGATAAATACTGTAATAGTGGTCATGTAATCTGTAGCAAACCAAAGAACTGACTCTACAAAATAAAACATGTGAGGTAAGTATACAGAACAGAAATAGGTGACTTAAAAGGAGCCAAAAATATCCAAAATAACCTAAGATTAATTAAAAAACTTGCTGTACACATTGTTTTACCACATTTTCAATCCACTGATTTTGCTGTTTTGATCTTGTAGAAAATAATATCTGACACCACATATGTATTTTTGGACAGTGTGGTAGCGAACGGCGATACTTTTAACCCAGCAGTAAGACTTCTGATCCACCAAAGGATAATGGGACAGTTCGACAAAATACTAGAAATGATCACAGAGAAGATGGGTTTGAGGGTCCTGGGAGGCGTTCGAAGGTAAACCAGCAAAGACTACATAGCTAAACTCTATCTGTAACCATAAATACATTTTTTTCCTTTTACTGCATTGATAACATTTTGATTTAATTTGTTTTAAAATGTCAGGTTTGCCAACAACTGCTTACATTTTTTATTATTGGGAATGAAGTACATCAGGGCTTTTCAACTAAATTGCCCAGGGAGCCACAAGGGGGCAGTGTTGCCCAATAATGTAAGGGGAGACACTGCAATTATGTAAAATAACAAGTATTTCTATCTTTTGCCTTGCAAATTTGTTTATTTTTTATTTATTATTATTATTATTATTATTTTCATAAGCATTGATTTAAAATATGTTTTTATATTCAGCTAAGTAAAAAAAAAATAGGAGTTGGAGTTGGAGCTTTATTGGTGGGCCAGACAGAAGTCATCCACTGTCCAGTGACTTCTGTCTGGCCCACGGACCGCCAGTTGAATAGCCCTGAAATACATGTTCTTATTCTGGCAGTATCTGTATAGTAAATATTTGAAAAAAAATATTGACAATGGTTATGAATTATCAAACAGAGCCAGCTTTTGTTGGTAAACTGGTGCAAAGAAACGGTGAAAGAGGGTTTTGACTTTATTTTCGTGCTTTAGTCTGTACACCTATGAAGGACACCAGGTGACTGATGGGAACAAGCTGGAGTGTGGGCAGCTTTATGTGGCAGTGGGAAGAGAGAGATTCAAGAAGCTTACGTACAGCGACATTCTTTTCACCAGACCCAAAGGAGCAAGGATGATCAAAGGGTAAACAGCTTCAGTATAGTTACAGAAACACCAAGTGGAAAAGTGCAAACTTTAACTTTATCAGTCACACTTCTTCAGGTTTGTTTGCTTTGTTTTGTTTTGTTCTCCATGCAAATACTAGTTGGAGAATGATTTATCATTTATTCTCTAAAATGAAATTCTGCATAATTGGAGTACATTAATTACTATGAAATTACTTTTAATACAATTTGTTTGGCTGGTTTTGAGAAATGCATCAGATAAAATTTAACATTAATTTAAGATTCTGTTGTAAGTAAAGTGCTCTGTTAGTGTTCATGACATTATATGAATAGCAGTATTTATTTTGTAAATAGGTTGTAATGCAAAAGCAACAAACTAAATTTTGATTTTCAATCTAAAATGTTGTCATATTGTTTAAACTGAGTTCTGAGGGTCAAAATGTTAATGAGTTTGTGAGCAAAACTGATAGTCTTTCAATATTTCATTTAGATCTTTGCCCAATGTTTGTGTCATTATTTTTGATATTTGTTTTATGTAGAAAAAATAATTCATTCTACTTCTTTGAGTTTTTGAGGATAGAGTGTATATGTTTATGTTAATGATTTATGCTTATGATGTCAGATATTCACACACATATAATAAATACTTTATGTTGTTTTGTTTTTTCTGTTTATTTCATTTTATACAGAATGAAGGCCTACTCTTTACCGCCCATCTACAGATTCTCCAAACAAAGCCGAAGCGTAAGATTTCAAAGCACTTTTTGTGTCAGTATAGTTTATGCTTTTATGGCCTCAAGACAATTTTCAACACAATATTAACTTTGCAAGTCATGAAAATAAATAAATTATAGATTTTTAGTTTATTTTTAATGAAGAATACTTAGCAATAAACAACTACATAAAATGCAGTCTTTAGATTTATATTTAAAACAACAAAACATACATCTATAATCTAGATGTATGTTTTATCATAATCTAGATTCTAGATTATGATATTTAGATAAACAGACATAACCTGAACAGAACACAATGTGGCCTTAAATCTGCATTACTGTACTACAAATATATTTGTCTCTGTTTTTGAGTTGGTCAAAGTTTCTTAAATATTCTGACTCCCACTTGCTGCAGAGCAAGTCTCCGGTTCGGTCCAGTGACAGTGGAGATGGCGAGTCCAAGGACTCTCCTCCAAACCACAGCGGCAGCAGCAGCAGCAAGGAACATCTGCCTGCCGCTGTAAGGGAGATCTCTCAGGCCAGACTGCACTCCGTCAGGACGAGGAGGAGCGGACAGAACATCACTGCTGCCACACCAGACAACGGTAACACACACACACAAACACTCACAAAGTGGCGGACGATGATGTAATGGGTGCGGTTTTAGAACACCATCAAATTCAGTCTTAAGGTTTAGGACTCGAGAAATTATTAAACATTAACTCAGCATTAAATTGGTGTAAGTTCTGCTTCAAGATAGGTATAAGTTTATTATATTTCTGTAAATAAATAAAGCTTGAAAAATTGTATCATTAAATGTATATATTTAGATAAACATTAGTTGAAGTATAACCAACAAAACATGTAGTAAAGCCTTTTTGTTGTGCTCTGTTATAAACAGGCTACACTATTGTTTTACACATAGTATGATGTAATGCCCAGTTTGTAAAATCTTATGTAAGCTGCTACATGCTTTTATGCCCACATAGTGGCACTGTTGCTCTGTGAACCTCCAAACTAGAACTACTTAAAGTTGGTTTGGCATCATGACTTTGGCCATCATTACCAGAAACACATTACATCATCCTCTGGATGTATGATCCCTGTCATGTAAAAAAATAAAAAAAATAAAAAATAAAAACCTCTGCATTAGACTTTACGTTTGAGCTCACTGGAGACATTCATTCTTCTGAGATTTAAGAGGTTTAGTTGCGCCACAAAAGGTGTTTTCCTTAAATGTGCTAAAAGATTGAAATTAGACAAAGACAAGCAAAAAAGTAGATCTTATTGTTTTTGATGCTGAGATATCCTGTCCTGACTGTGGGTTTTACATCACCCTTTAGTACCTGATAAATGTTATTACTTAGCTCTTTAGGGGAGAGCTGACAGTAGCAGCTCAAAGATGTGTTGAGAATTTGTGCCTGTGATTCAGTGAAGCTGGCATTTTGCATCAAAAGACATGACTCAAGATCATTTGTGTTCACTGTGAGCACTCGCCTCCTCTTTCCATGTGAGCGTTTCTGTGTTTTTGTTGTTTTATTTTGTCCTGTAATGCCATCCTCAAAATCCTATGAATTATATTGTTTAGTTTGTGCGTTTCTTCTTCATCCTTCTTTTTGGTCACATTGGATGACATTGAGCAAAAATTGAATTAACAGACATGTTGGAGAAAAAGACCAAGAACAGACTTTTTGGACTTAGGAGTGTTTTACTTCCTCCTATACTCCTGCTGCTTGACCTCTTAAATACCATCCAAAAGGGATCACATTAACAGAATACAATAACTTATTTATTTGTTTAGTTTTATAGAATAAACTCATTTATATACTGTATTGCCTCATGACTGTCTATCTGTCTCTGTCCATGGTGCTGAATTACCTTTTTTTACTCACTTCCGCAAATAAAATTGCAGTTCTTTAAAGTTTTTATGCATTTACAGAACCAAAGTCACCATACAAATAAAAGGGATACTTAGATTTTCTGATGTCAGATTTTGAGGCAACGTTATAATCAAACATCATCTTACCTGTTGTAGACAGCACTTAAAAGGACCTCAGTTTCAAGTTTTCAGTTTCTCTATTTTCTAAGACAATTTGTAAATAAAATCCACCCCATGATAGATGCAAACCACTCTATTAAGCTGATTAAAGAGATAGCATCAAAACAAGTTGCTTTTAGACAGACCTCAAAGAGGGGCTTGTGGAGTTACAATACGGAGGAAATCAAACCAAATGATTGCAGTTCCACTTTATATGGACCCCAACTGAATGATTTAAATGTTAAAAAAGGATGTTAAAGCATCATATGTCTATATTAAGAGTCTAATGATTTAAAAAAACGAACCCAGGTGGCATCGGGAAGGATGTGGCAAATGAAAAAAAATCTATTCAATTCAATTAAATTCAATTCAGTTCATTTATATAGCGTCAAGTCACAACATACGTTGTTTCAGGGCACTGCACATGAAAAAAAGACTATAGCATTTTTCTTACACAGTGATGTTTTTATTATACAGTATATATACTTTTGAGATGACAGATCTTCACAGGTTCTACTGTGTTCTTACAATTTAAGCACATTCTGTTTTATGCTTTCAATGGTAATTTATTCATTTGAAATTCACTTAAAACAGCTGCAATTTCATAGAGAGTGATGCAAATACAGTTTATTAAGTCTTACACTATAATCTAATTCACATAAGAAAGGTATTCCAGCAGAAATACTTCAACATTTCTGGGTGCACCGAATGTGCTACAACTGGCTGTTGCAATTTCAGCTTGCAAACCATCAAACTCAAAGTATGTGTTGTCCGAAATGGATGGTGGTGTAAATGTTTATAAAACAGTGTTTTCATGAACCTCTATAATATTTTCTGAGGCAACATTTTTTCTAGGTAACATAAACCTATTCTGTTTGTGTTTATGTTGATATTCAGTTCCTCAAATCAGTTTGTATTGCCCTTCACAACAGCGGTTGTAATGAATTTGGTGTTCATTTCTTTTTGAGATATCCTATCCTGACAGGGTTTGAGGTAAACATCAGTACTGGTGCCAAAAGAAATGCAGCTAAACAGCTGGCAGAGTCTGTGAAAAGAACACTCTTCTGATCTCTGATGCGCTGGAACATTAGAACAAATGTAAAATATAGTGATATGCAGGTGTCACGTTATACGTCATCTGCTCTTGAAAGACAATGAGGTAAAGACTGAAAAGCATTGGGATCAGAACGTGCATGATATCGATACCAGAGGCGATGAGGCAGACAAGGTGGTCAGTTTGTGTGTCTGTATGCACACACCCATTAGTTACTGTCTATCAGATGCTGGTAGCCAGACAGAATTGAACTCCAGCTGTTGCTGCCACATGTATTGTAAAGCTTATACTGCTTCTGCTTCATTAGAGTGAACACACTGGTGAGTGACAGCGAGAACAAGGAAGGAGGAGGTATGACAACTCAAGCAGTAAAGGTCAAGGAATGAATTTGAACTCACTATAACAAAGACATCTGGCTTAAAAAAAAGACTTAAAGAGATTGTTTGAATCTTTTGAAGTAGGGTTCAGTGGAAAGGTTATGAACAAACTACAGCTATCTACTGCTGTAGATAGCTCTTTGTACATTTTCAGTTTGGAGCAATAGATTATGACCAGATGGTTGGTCTGAGCAAGACCACTTCAACACCAATCCCAGTCTCGGCACTTCATTCAAACTTTATTTTATGAGCCTTTACATGTCTTTCATCTAAGCATCACATGTTGATTCCAGCAGGAATTATGTAGATGTTTATGCAGATGTTCCTGCATGAAATGACCCTTGATAGACCAGAAGTACAGTATTACTAGAGATGGCCGCTGATGCTGTTGGTATTTGTTGCTGCAAATGATTGTACAATTCTGTGTAAATCTCTGTTCAATATGAAATGAATGAACCTCAAAGCATGTGTAACAATACAGTGGGGCGCGAAAGTTTGGGCATCCTTGTTAATTTTCCTG
The DNA here is from genome assembly GCF_001266775.1 of Austrofundulus limnaeus. Taxonomy (NCBI): domain Eukaryota; kingdom Metazoa; phylum Chordata; class Actinopteri; order Cyprinodontiformes; family Rivulidae; genus Austrofundulus; species Austrofundulus limnaeus. The sequence goes on along the minus strand of NW_013952514.1, from coordinate 1,111,564 downwards.
TTTTACCTTTATAAATCATTGATTGTTTGGATATATATATATACATACATATCAGACCAAAAGGACATTTTAGGCTGTGATCTCAGTCCTCCCCTCTCTCACCTCCTCTATTCTTGTAGCAGAGGTAAGGGAATCTCCACACGTTTGCCAGGTCCACGGCAAATATATAGTATATATAAATATATTTATATTTATATATTTATACCGTATGCATTGCAGAAATCAAGTGTTTTATGTCTAGTAACTTTCAGCAAAAACAGAGGTTCTGTTGTTCGGGTTTAGTGAGAGTTTTTAATCTCATGTTGATCTGGCCTTACTATACAGTATGACACCTGTTGCAACAAATCTAGGTGTAAGACTGGATTGCAGCCTTGCATGTAAATGTGATACCCAGGTTGGCTCTGTTTTATCTGAGACAACTAGCCAAAGAAAAACATTTAGTTTCTTTGCATCACCTTGAAATGCTAATTCTCACTTGCAGGGATGGGTATCGTTAAGGTCTTATCGATACTACTACTCTTATCAGTACTGGATATTGATCCAGTAGTTTAACAGTCCTCTTTTTAATACTTTTCTATTGGTATAAAACCAGTTTGTACCAATATGAACCATATTTTCACATATATATTTTTCTTTCCACCAAGTTTTTCAACTGCAGTAATAGCTCTCGTTGTGATCTGGCGTTATTTAAAATTAAAATGAATAAATTCTGTTAAAAAACAAAGATAAATTATTATTTAATTGGCTCTGACTGCACAGCAACTTCAGAATCAACATGCTAACAAGTAGCATCCATAGGCTACTTCTGTAAACACTGCGCTGAATGAATGAGACGTCACATCTTTTTCCACGTATGCAGTAAGCATCAATGCTGGAAGCCTGTGTCGCTCGCAGCCCCTCCCCTTTCTCCTGAGTTTGACAGCACACACGGGAAGCGGGCTGCGAGAGGGGAGAAAGTAAAACAGTGCTCCTTTGTTGTAAACAATGCAGCATGTGCCGTGTTCACACCTGTCATGTCACAATTCCTCAACCGTTATTATTGCAGCAACACAAAATATTGCTAACAAAACTGATTAAAATCAATTCCAAATCTTCCATATTTGCAATGTGGCATTTTTTTAAAAAATGTACAACTCCAACCCAAACTATCTACAAGTAAGATAATTATTGCTCATACCCTTCCACAGACCGCCACTTTAGGAGATATAAACCATAATTTTAACCAACAAGTTGGTCTCTCGCTTGTTGTAGAAGCCCCTTCATGGTAAATAAATTATTGGCCCAATTTAGCTGGCGTTTGCATTTTTGTTTGGCAAAACACATTCATATTCACTTTGGAACAAGGCAATTAGCAGTGGTTTCTAACCTCAAAATAGAAGTAGGATGTTTATCAGTGTTCTCTTCCTTAAGGGCCCCTGTGACCAATTCAGCTATTGGCTCCCTTGAGGAAAGAAGAGCTAAGAGGGAAAAAAATATAATGAACGAGAAAGGAGAAGAGAAAAAAGATGCACCCAAAGAGGTGAAGAGAGGAAGATAAAAGTGAGGGTGAAAGATGAGCAGAGAGGTGATGGAGGCAGGAGAACATTAAGAGGAAGGAGAAGGGTACAAAAAGAAACAAAGGTGGAATTGAACTGTGATTTTGATGAATAGCCTGAGTTGATAGAAGATGAGCACTGAGCGAGAGAAAGAGAGAAAAAAAGGGTACAGAGATATTGAAGGGTAGAGGTGATGGGTGGGGTTTGGATAACTGCCTTTCATTTGGATAATCTCTCCATTTAGAGTCATTAAAGCAGAATTTTTTTTCACTTGCCCATGGCCCCTTGCTGGGGCCAAATTGCAGCTCTGAGAATCAACAAAAGAGCCTTGTACTTGAAGAAGAGAACGACTGACAGACAGGTATGTGCGGAGGGAAGGCAGGGAAGGCAGAGACGAGGGTAGCTGATAATCAGCTTTTTTTTCACATGCATCAATGAAAGAGCATGTTAATTAAAACCAGAGGTGGGTGGCAGCAACTTTAATGTACTTATTCTGTTTCATTAAGTACTAAAGTAACACTTTCAAGGTGATTTCACTATTGGTGTAATTTCATCATTTTTGCGCTTTAATAAAACAAATCAAAAATGCAAGCTATGAATGTAGAGATACACATTACTGATAATGTTTTTCCTTATTTGTAGTGATGTTATGGATTTTCAGGCAGAACTTAAACGTTCTGGTCAGCTTTAAGCGTTATTGTACTGCACACGAGCCCTTTGCACCAGAGAGATTTGAGGACTGCCGAATAGTCTTGGCTCATTGTGTCTTTCATTGGACAAATATCAGATGGTGGCTCCCGAAGGTAACTCGGTAAGTGCTTGCTCTAAAACCTCAAGGGCATTCAGTTTACACGAAAACCTCATGGTCTGAAAAGCCTGTTGCTTCCCTTTCATCATCGCTCGCACTCCATCTTTGAGTGCAGCCGTTCACTTTCATGAAGGATGCACACTAATGCTTACTCCCACTCCACTTTTATTTATTTATTTTTTTACATTTTTTATTATTGTTGAAGCTTCAAAAAAACCTAAATGAAAACATTCTTTTTATTATTTGCAAGATGAATGCAGGAGAATTTAAGCATGCTGCATTGTACTTGTCTCTCTGTGTTTGTCTTTGTGTGTGTGTGTGTGTGTGTGTGTGTGTGTGTGTGT
>NW_013952514.1:1107617-1108795 GCF_001266775.1 Austrofundulus limnaeus | reverse complement strand
GTGTGTGTGTGTGTGTGTGTGTGTGTGTGTGTGTGTGTACTTGTATTTGTTACCTATTTAGGACAGTTTTGTGTATACACATCTACCATGTCAAGATCAGTAGTCCTTATGGGGACAACAGACCGGTCAAAATATGGTGGAACTCCATATTTGGTTTGGAGGTTTAGGACTAAGGTGTGAATTGAGTTTAGGTTTAGGGTTAGGTATATACTGGGGTGGGGGGGTGGTGTTAGGTATAGGGTAAGGGATCAGGGTTAGGCTAAATAAATTACTGGAAATGAAAGAAAGTCAATAAATGTTTCTAATAAGGAGAGAATTACAATTGTGTGTGTGTTTGTGTGTATTGTTTCTGCAACAGAGTGAGGACCGGCATACATTTTTAAACAACAAACTTAGGTCAATTCTGAATTAAGTTGTGGTTAAGGTTAGATTAGGGGTGTGTTTGCCCAAAGGGTCCCACAAGCAGCTCGATGGCTCTGAAGACTTGGTAAATCCCTTAGGAAGTGCACGCTCGCTCAAGATCAGGTCCGGTCCTGGGCCTCTGGGTCCTATCTCTATGGTGAGTGCATGGTGGAGTTGGCTGTTCCAGTTAGAAATGGCCTGTTGATTTGTATGTGCTGTGTAAGATGTCGTGGAACATGGCTGACATATTCTGGTGAGTATACTGTTCGAGTAGAACTCAGCCAGTACATTGAGTGTTTGTTATGTGCTGCGTCATAGGTAGGAGAGTTCAGAGAAGGGCGGATTAGACAGAAGAGGGTGAGCATTAAGGGAGGGGTCAGGAATGGTTTGGGTGTGGTCTAGTAGATGTATATAGGATGTTTGCAGTGGGGCTAATCTAATCAATGGAGATATTTAGATTATTTAGTAGAATACCTTCTAGTGACTGTTTACAGTTCACTGCTAGGCTTAGTATTTTCTGGTTTTAAGTGTATATTTTGGAGTTATTAAAGTGGCAATATTGTGTGTTTCTCAGGCATACATTTAAATACTATACCATAATGAAGTATCTATGTCACCTTTAGCTCTTATTAAAATGCTGTTTTTTATGTTCAAATAGAAAAGAAACTTATCTTCTCATCACTTCCTCTTCTAAACGCCTTGAAATTGGCCTCTGTCTCTTTAAGAACCACCTTCCGCTTCTGTCTCACCCTTTTCAGTGTGTGTGTGTGTGTGTG
>NW_013952514.1:1098411-1106741 GCF_001266775.1 Austrofundulus limnaeus | reverse complement strand
TCTCTCTCTCTCTCTCTCTCTCTCTCTCTCTCTCTCTCTCTCTCTCTCTCTCTCTCTCTCTCTGTGTCTGTGGACGGGTTTTTCCTACAACGTGGGGAAGATTTTCCCAAAAATGCACCCTCTTGGGGACTGAAGTGCATCGTGGGGACCAATGCCCGGTCCCCACTGGTCCAAATGCAAATTATGGGTGGGGGATTAGCTTTAGCACCAAGATTTAGCTTAGTTTTAGGGTCATGTAAGTATCTATGAAGTTTATTTTAGGGTAAATGGTCAGGGTCAGGCTATAAAGTCTAACAAAAACGAATGGAAGTCAATGCACGGTCTCCGCGGGGTTCAAGAACAAACCTCTGTGTGTGTTTGTGTGTAGAATTAGAGCCATCCAGATCAATCCTGCTCCTCTGGTGTCACAAAATGGGATTCTGCCTTGTAGGGAATTAGTACTGTTAGCATATATATCTATAAAGCCTGTCAGGGTGGAATAGGCTTAAAAAAAGCAGACAGCTATACAAAAAACCTGTGTCAAAATAAGGAGAGACTAAGTAGGAAAGGCTAAAAGATGACAAGAAATAAATGATGTTTTTAGCTGCAAAGTTCAAAAAAGTAGATGTGTGTGTGCGTTTTTGTAAATTTGTGCCTATTTTATATGTGCTTCTGTGCACTTGCTCCAATGTCACACTTCAGACAACGTTCCTGTCTGTCCTTCTTTCATTTCTTTCATCTTCCCTCTTTTCACCGCTGCAAAAAAAACAAGGTTCTTCATCATGACGCTTTGATGCAGGATTACTGGATTAAAGAGCGGAGCAGACGTAGTAATCTGTCCCATTAATCTGCTAACAAGTGTTTCAGTTGTGACATACAACTGTGCTGATGGTGACACGCAAAGTGTAGGGTGAGGGTAATGTGTGACACACACATCCAACCCCCTATATGTCTGTCATCTCTGATCCAGTATGCCTTGTGCAATTTAGGTCGAGACTATCTGGTGAGTTTTGTATCAGCTTGAGATACTGGAAGAGATTAATTGTAAAATAATAAAAATAATAATAATAATAATTAATGGTTTTCTGAGAAGTGTTTGTCAAATCATCTGTTTAGAAATAGAGCTGTTGTTATTTTGGTCAAACCTTGAAAATTGCATTGTGCATAATCTCAATCAAGTATATGATATCTTTCATGATATTTTTGCACTTAGATTATGTCTGAATGACTCATCTACTACCACATCATCATCATTTTAAATCATGTGCTAATTTAACTGGATCTCAGTCATTTTCTATGTTGGTTAAAGTTATGACTGCTGTCTTGAAATTAGTTGACTCCAAAAGTCATTCAGATGTTAAAATACTTCCATTGTTTACTGTCTGAGTGTTTCTTGAAATCTGTCCAGTGGTTTGTGACATATTTAGCCCGAGTAGCCCACGTACCATGTGGCCCATGTGGGCTGCAATCTATGTGGGCTGCAAACCATGAATTGAGACACAGCTATTTTTATACATTTTTGTAAGTTTTGAAAGATAGTCTGAGAGTTGCTTTGAGCACCACCAGTTGTCTGTCCCTGGGTTAGTTATAAATATGCATGCATTAATTCATTTCTGAAAGTTTTATTAAAATATTGCTAACAAATGCAAACATGATTCCAATAGTCCAAAATAAAAATATCTTGCAAGATCACTTAGTGTCCAGACTATAAGTTGGGGATCAGTCTCAGCTTTTAGTTTTAGCTCTATAACTGTAAAACTGACTGAAGTATAAGGACATGCTTTGTGTTTACTAAGGTTAATTTGTTGCGGTGGCCATCTTGAATTGCATTGGATTAGGAAATGATTGTCACCTATCTTCCGCTTTTAGCAGTTGACAAAAAAAATGTATCATTTGTGGACATGAGGAATTTATGTATATCACATTTTAAAAGAGAATATGTTGTTGCTACACTGCCACGCATTCAAAAATATATTTCTGTTATGGTTTGTTTTTGGCAATATAATATAATCTAAAGGTTAAAAAATCAGATTTAAAACACTACATCAAAGCAGTATAAATGTGTTAGTGAATCAAACTTTGAAAATATTCAGCACATTCGTATTAGAACTTTCTATCAGTCCTGCCATACTTTCTTCCTGCTAAGATAAACCTATCGCATTATGAAATAAAATTCCTGCTGAAGCAACTAGACTGAAGCAATTCAGATAAAAACCTTTGGATAATAAAGATACTAAGCTGTAAGGTTTAAGGCGACTCTAAGAAAATAAAGGGAACGAACAACCGCGATGAATTATTTAAAAATTGAGCTGAAGCCATGACCTTTATAAATATTACTCTGCCTGTCTGACTGCAGCGTTGTTAAGCAGCGCTTTCCTTTGATTTAATGTCAGAGCTGCTCAAACACAAGGCTGCACACTACTGAAGATATGACACTAAACTATTGAAAAGGTTCCCTAAAGAGAAGCAGCTCTGTAGTTATTTATTCAAAAACATAATGGAACCGAACCATTACCGGGATGACTTTATTATAATAAATCTTGAAATGAAATTGTTTTACAAGCTCTGAGGAAAATGAAAGATTTTAAAGTGATGCACCATTGACTTGCAGTTTCATAAAGCAGGGAACGAGCTATTGGGATTATTTTTTCCCCTTTATTATAGTCCAACACAATAAATGACCTACAGTGGTTTGCAAAAGTATTCATACCCCTTGAACTTTTCCATATTTTGTCACATTACAACCACAAACATAAATATATTTCACTGGAATTTAATGTGATAGACCAACACAAAGTGGTATACAATTGTTAAGTGGAAGCAAAATTTTACATGAATCAAAACATTTTTTACAAATAAAAAACTGAAAAGTGCGACGTGCAAAAGTATTCAGCCCCCCTGAGTCAATACTTTGTGGAGCCACCTTTTGCTGCAATTACAGCTGCAAGTCTTTTAGGGTATGTCTCCACCAGCTTTGCACATCTAGTGACTGCAATTCTTGCCCATTCCTCCTTGCAAAACAGCTCAAGCTCAGTCAGATTGGATGGAGAGCGTTTGTGAACAGCAGTTTTGAGATCTTGCCACAAATTCTCAATTGGGTTTAGGTCTGGACTTTGACTGGGCCATTCTAACACATGAATATTCTTTTTTTTAAACCACTCCATTGTAGCTTTGGCTTTATGTTTAGGGTCGTTGTCCTGCTGGAAGGTGAACCTCCGCCCCAGTCTCAAATCTTTTGCTGACTCCAACAGGTTTTCTTCCAAGATTGCCCTGTATTTGGCTCCATCCATCTTCCCATCAACTTTGACCAACTTCCCGGTCCCTGCTGAAGAGAAGCATCCCCAGAGCATGATGCTGCCACCACCATATTTGACAGTGGGGATGGTGTTTTCAGAGTGATGTGCAGTGTTCTTTCTCCGCCACACATAGCGTTTTGCATTGTGGCCAAAAAGTTCAATTTTGGTCTCGTCTGACCAAAGCACCTTCTTCCACATGTTTGCTGTGTCCTCAACATGGCTTCTGGCAAACTGCAAACGGGACTTCTTATGGTTTTCTTTTAACAATGGCTTTCTCCTTGCCACTCTTCCATAAAGACCACATTTGTGTAGTGCACGACTAATTGTTGTCCTGTGGACAGTTTCCCCCACCTGAGCTGTGGCTCTCTGCATTTCATACAGAGTCACCATGGGCCTCTTGGCTGCCTCTCTGATCAGTGATCTCCTTGTTCGGCCTGTAAGTTTAGGTGGACGGCCTTGTCTTGGCAGGTTTACTGTGGTGCCATACTCTTTCCATTTCCGGATGATGGATTGAACAGTGCTCCGTGAGATGTTCAAAGCTTGGGAAATCTTTTTATAACCTAAGCCTGCTTTAAACTTCTCCAAAACCATATTCCTAACCTGTCTGGTGTGTTCTTTGGACTTCATGATGCTGTTTGCTCCCCAATATTCTCTTAACCAACATCTGAGGCCGTCACGGAGCAGCTGTATTTGTACTGAGAATAGATTACACACAGGTGGACCCTTTTGAGTCATTAGCAGTCATCAGGCAACTTCTGAATGCAATTGGTTGCACTCAGGGAAAAGGGGGCTGAATACTTTTGCACGTCGCACTTTTCAGTTTTTTATTTGTAAAAAATGTTTTGATTCATGTAAAATTTTGCTTCCACTTCACAATTGTATACCACTTTGTGTTGGTCTTTCACATTAAATTCCAGTGAAATATATTTATGTTTGTGGTTGTAATGTGACAAAATATGGAAAAGTTCAAGGGGTATGAATACTTTTGCAAACCACTGTATATTTACTGATAACACAAGCAGCAAGTCAACAAGAACAACCCCACCCCCACCTCAGGAGGTATTTTGGTGCTTATCTCTAAGGTGAATGAGCACTGTGAAAATAATTTTAAGTCACATGTTTTGTAAAGTATTGACATTTCTCAGAACAGGGTAAAAGTTCAGATTTTTGAATGTGAGATTCTGCAGAAAGCTTTTGCACAGCTAATATCGTATATGTTATAGTTAGCTCTTTGAGATTTCTGACAAGCTAACAGACTAGTCTGAGTGGGACTAAGACTATAGTGATTTTTTTGCCCTTGAACATCTCTAATCTCAAATATATTATCTCAAAGAAGTTCATGCAAATCACTATTTTATACAGTATGTCTCCATTAATTTTGCATTACAAATGTATTTACATAGAATTCTATACACAGAGTTTTGTATAAGCATAATTAGCATGATTAGCAAACTGAGGTACTTCAAATGGAATCAGTGCTTGAAGTATAAAAACAAACTTTTAAATGATCATTTTTCCTCATGGGTTATGAGTCACCTGATTCTCCAAATCTGAAACAATCAGAAGCATGGTCATGTCACACAGATGAAAATAACTTCACTTGAATTGTTTGCAATGACTGTAACATATTTTCACACAAGTTCAACTATACAATAATTTTAGCAACTTACCAATCAACATCAAGCTAACATTAGCAACCAATAGCTTACGTCTTGATGTTGTCCATTGTTGTATTGCAAATAAAAAATAAGATTTGATTTTCAGTATGATGATCCCTGCCCACATTGCCACAACAGGCAGGGGTAGAATAAGGCCAGGCTGACTGTGACTGGGTTGTGCTGGGCTTGCAATGCTAAAATATCACAAATATGTCAGAGATGTGTTTATGAGTGAGAGAAGAGAGGAGCGGGGCATTGACAGACAGATCAGTGCTATCTGCAGTATTGCATACATTATTCTGGACCATTTTGGTAAAGTGGTAGCTGATCTGCGAGGTGATGCTCTCTGTTTTCTGATAGATCTACATTCCTACACTCATGTATGGTCAAGAACTTTGAGTAATGCCAGAGAGAGCACAATATTGGATACATGCCACCAAAATGTTCTCCACAATGTAGCTGGAATCACTCTTAGAGGTATAATGGGTGTAAAGCTCAGTTAAATGGGAAAGACTCAGAGTAGAGATGCTGCTCCTCCACAATGAAAAAAGTGACATGAGGTTACCCCCTATAGACACTTCCCTAGGGAGATTTTTTGGGTATGTCTAACTAGGAACAGACCTTGGGGAAGACCCAGGACATTCTGGAGAGACTGTTTGTTGGCTGGCTGAGAATTGTCAGTAAGTTTATAAAACACCTGTCACATGAACTGCAATAAAATTTGAGTTAGAGTTTTTTTTTAAGATGACAGTAATGCTCTTTGATTTTGGTCCCTTATGTAGCTCATAAGTGTAGTTAGAATTTCTCCAAGTTGAGGGAGTTACAATGGGGTGTGAAAGTTTGGGCAGCCTTGTTCATTTTCCTGATTCACGTTTATAAATCATTGATTGTTTGGATGAAAGAATATCAGTTAAATATATCATATAGAGGACAAACACAGTGATATTTGAGAAGTGAAATGAAGTTGTGATTTACAGAAAGTCTGCAATAATTGGTTAAACACAATTAGGCAGGTGCATAAATTTGGGCACCATAAAAAACCTTACCTCTATATTTAGTAGATCCTCCTTACACACAAAAAGACAGTCTCTTAACACTTACTATATCTTCTAATGTGAGTCTGGATTGTGACTGAAGGTGTTTTAGACCATTCGTCTTTAAAAAAAACATCTCTATTTCATTCAGGTTTGATGGTTTCCAAGCATGGACAGCCTTCTTTAAATGACACCACAGAGTTTCAATAATATTCAGGTCTGCGGACTGAGATGGCCATTCCAGAAAGTTGTACTTGTTCCTCTGCATGAATGCCTTAGTAGATTTTGAGCAGTGTTTAGGGTGGTTGTTTTGTTGGAACATCCAGCCCCGGCACAGCTTCAGCTTTGTCACTGATTCCTGGACATTGTTCTCCAGAATCTGCTGATATTGATTGGAATCCATGTGTCCCTCAACTTTAACAAGATTCCCAGTCCCTGTACTGGCCACACAGCCCCACAGCATGATGGAACCACCACCAAATTTCACTGTAGGTAGCAGGTGTTTTTCTTGGAGTGCTGTGTTCTTTTTCCTCCGTGCATAACGGCCCTTGTTGTGCCCAAATAACTCTATTTTAGTTTCATCAGTCCACAGCACCTTATTCCAAAATTAAGTTGGCTCATCCAAATGTGCTTTAGCATACCTCAAGCAGCTCTGTTTGTGATGTGGGCAGAGAAAAGTCTTCCTCTGCATCACTCTCACATACAGCATCTCCTTGTGTAAAGTGTGCTCAGTAGTTGAACGATGCACAGTGACTCCATCAGCAGCAAGATGATGTTGTAGGTCTTTGGTGCTGGCCTGTGGGTTGACTCTGACTGTTTTCAACATCCTTCTCTTCTGTTTATAGGAGATTTTTCTTGGTCTGCCACTTCCAGCCTTGACTTGAACTGTGCCTGTGGTCCTCCATTTTCTCACAAGGTTTTTCACAGTGGAGACTGAAAGCTGAAATCTCTGAGATAGCTTTCTGTATCCTTCCCTTAAACCATGATGGTGAACAATCTTTGTTTTCAGTTCATTTGACAGTTGTTTTGAGAACCCATGCTGCCACTCTTCAAAGAAGATGCAAAGCAGTGAAAAACTTACAATTGCCCCCCTTAAATACCCTTTCTCATAATTGGAGTCACCTGTGTATGAGTCACTGAACTTACCAAACCAAATTTGAGTTCCAATAATTAGTTCTAAAGGTTTTGAAATCAATAAAATGACAAGAGTGCCCAAATTTATGCACCTGCCTAATTTTGTTTAACCAATTATTGCACATTTTCTGTAAATCATATAAACTTCATTTCACTTCTCAAATATCACTGTGTTTGTCCCCTTTATGAAATGTTTAATTGATATTTTTTTTCCAAACCATCAATGATTTATAAAGGCAAATCAGGAAAATTAACAAGGCTGCCCAAGCTTTCACACCCCACTGTATTTACAACAGGCAGCATATTAATTGTTCACATTTTTTTAGAAAACCCCACTTCTATACTACCATTTTAAGATGATTTTGTACAATTATATATTAAAATTGTTGTTTTAGTCAACTATTTGTGACACTTATCTCACTGTTTACTTTTTGTTTTCAATGTGACTCCCTAAAAGTTTCCTTTTAAAAGTCTAATGTTTTTATTTTACCTTTTTTATCTACTGGTTCATGTGATATTTTGTTAACAATTACATGCTGCTTTGAACAAAGGTCAAGTAACTGGTGCTGTATATATTGATTTTCGTAAAGCGTTTGACACAGTTGATCATTATACTCTCTTACAAATGTTGATTTCTTTTCAACTTTCATCATTTGCAATACAAAGGTTTTACTGTGATTTGACTGATATGTGTCAGGTTGTGAAACATGGAAGCTCTTTGTCCGGGTCTCTGCCCTGTTCCGTGGGAGTTCTGCAGGGTGGCATACTGGGCCCATTGCTTTTCCTATYATACATAAATGACCTTCCAAAAATATGGAAGTATTCAAATATTTTAATGTATGCTGATGATACTGTTCTTTATTTTGTCTGATTTCAATATTGAATCTATTAATAGTCAGTTAAAAGCAGATCTTCGGACATTTCATGGTTGGTTTCAAGATAATCTTTTGTCAATTAATGTTAAAGCATGTGTTTTTCCTCACCCAGGAGACATTTCAATATAACAAATCAACTCACTTTTTTAAAGAAACCCCTTGATATTGTCACTACCTACAAATATCTTGGAATTACTTTGGATTCTCATTTGACTTATCGTGATCATGTACAAGTCTTAACCACTAAGTTGATACAGAAATTATAAGTTTCTTCAAAAATTAGATCCAATCTGRCATCTTCTGTTTCAAATATCTATCTTCATGCCATTATACTCTCAACCATGTCGTACTGTT
>NW_013952514.1:1096487-1098081 GCF_001266775.1 Austrofundulus limnaeus | reverse complement strand
AGCATGGAATGACATTCCTCAAAACATAAAGTCCATTTCAAAACTACAGCCCTTTAAGAAGAATCTTGTCTGCCATCTGCTGGACACGTTTTGTTGTGCTCATATATAGACGTCCTATTTTACAAATGCTGCCTTTTTGAAATTTGGTATGCTTGTTTGTCTTTGTGTCTATGGTGTATAAWGATGTGATTGTGATGCTGTAATTCTGAGTGTTTTATGTGCTGCAGAACAGGAACCTGCTGTAWAACAGCAATTATGCTGAGTCAGGCTTGATTTTTAATCACAACAAAAAGTGTCCAACAGTGACCTTTTCCTGTTGAATCAATAAATCAAATCAGATCAAATCAACACTACAGACAAACAGACATACATGGACACACAATTTGTTTTGTGTGTGTGTGTGTGTGCGTGCGTGTGCGTGTTTATTTATTTCTCGAAGACATTTCATTTCTCATCCAATGAGCTTTCTCAGGTCATGCTTAAGAATTTTATTTTAATTAAGCAATTTTTCAATGTTTGGATTTATTATTATTATTATTATTATTATTATTATTATTATTATTATTATTATTATTATTATTATTATTATTATTATTATTATTTGTGATCTTGACTCATTCAACAAATGAGAAGTGAAATGTTTTCGACAACCAAACAAAAGAGTCCATATGGCTGTGATGTAATTTGTTAACTTGCTGACTAATATTTCAGCTTTAGGGTTAATTTAAGCCAAAATTATGCAGCAGATATCAGAATGTTAGTGTGTTTCTGCCTGAGAACCAAGCTTCCATGTGGAGAGGTCAGAAATTATTTTTTAAGCCATCACTTTATCTCCAGTAGTGTTTCATTACATTTTTCATAGCAGCAATCATTTATAACTTTATTTTTCACGATAATGGCAGCAAGAGCCATTTATATCAGTAATTACACCCACTTACAGCTCCATTCTCATTTTAGCTCATCCTGATGGATGACATGTGGCTTCCCTTCTGAAATGTGGGTGTGTTCTGTTTTGGTCCCAGCTGTGTAAAAAAAGAAATGCATGCATGTTTACTTGATTATGTCTTTTTTTTTTTTTAAAGTCACATACATTTACTTTCACATGCATACATAAAACGATCCAATCAGCCGCAGCACCAGAACGCAAACTTGATTTAATCGTGAGCAGGAAGTGGATATTTAAAATATTGCGTTTAATCAGATTTAGCATTTTTTATGAGCCCGTGCCTCATCCTCAAATCATGTTAAGATGTTTGGAGTCATAGCAGCTCATTCTCTGCTCACTGCTCACCCTCTGCTGCTCGGCCCTCCCTCCTAATGAATGCCAGTGATTTCCATAAAATATTCTTAAAGAGGTCCACTATTATTACCATACCGTTTCATCTTCCGCCATGGCTAAACTTCAATCAGTTTTGCATTTTAAATGCATTAAATGTCTCCATAAACTCTTCTAATCTCTACCCGAGTCATTTTTCTTCTCTAACGGCTTTGTGTAGAAAGGGAAACTAATATTAAAGGCATTAATTACACGGTTTCTCTCTCTCTCTCTCTCTCTCTCTCTCTCTCTCTCTCTCTCTCTCTCTCTCTCTCTCTC
>NW_013952514.1:1094077-1096477 GCF_001266775.1 Austrofundulus limnaeus | reverse complement strand
CTCTCTCTCTCTCTCTCTCTCTCTCTCTCTCTCTCTCTCTCTCTCTCTCTCTCTCTTTCCTCATCTTATTTTCTTTCCCCTGCTTATTTCTGTTTGGAAACTTCGGTCTCATCCTGTGTGTGTGTGGTTTTTTTTTTTTTTGAACAAGTGTGTAATTATGTTGTTTATCAGAGCGTAAAGTTGGGTTCCTCTTATGATGTTTAGTGCTAATTACTTCAAAACCTTTGATGCACATGCTCACGTGGAGAAAAGGGAAGCCATATATTCCTTTTTTTTTCACTTCGGCAAATCTGCCTTGTGAGGCTCATTGCTTCTGTGCTTATTGAGTTGCAGGATGAAACCCTCATGTAAATATCAAGAATGACAGTGCCACAGATGAGTTGTTCTGGTATAACAGAAAGTAATCAAGTGTGTGTGTGTGTGTGTGTGTGGGGGGGGGGGGTTAGATATTTGTTTTTGTCTTCTTCCTTCCACCAGTCTGCTAGTTTTGGTATGCGTCTGTGCAAATCTTCATTTCACATGATATTATGAGTTTTGATACACATATCAAACTCTACCTCAACATCTGTAAAATTGATTGAGTTATAGCTATCTTTGTGTTTGCTAATGTGGATTAGCTGTGGCGGGAAACTTGAAATAAATTGACTCTGCAAGGCAATCACTCATAGACGGCCATCCAGTGGTTATTTCTTGAATGCTTCATCTAAATCCATCCAGTGGATCAAGGGATATTTTGCTAACAGACAAACAGGGTTCACTGCAATGATTAATGCTAAAATTTGAATCAAAGATCTTGCACACTGGGTAGCACTTGGAGTATGTGTAATGAAATATCCTCAGCGATGACCACACCGAATATTTGTAAAATTGACTTAAATATAACCCTTTTTGTGTTTTCAACCATCTATGCTGTGGCAGCTGTCTTGATTTAGATTGACTAAAAATTACTCTGCTTCAAATGTGCATCCAGTTTACTTTTTGCAGGTTTCATTGACATTAGCTATTTTGCTAACAATCACATGAACTCACACAGACTTAGGCCAAAACATAATTGTCTGCATTTGCTGTCCAGCTGCGGGCAATAAATGTTTGCCCTAAAGCATAAGATTGCAGATTTGCAGTCTTAGCTAACACAATTATTATGGTAAACCAACATCATAGTAAACATTCCTGCAGTGGTGATCAGTCTGACAACTGATAATAACGTTCATGATAAAATGTGACAACTGGATATCTAAATAGGCACGCTAAATGTTTCCAGGCTCTGTCTCCTGCTGCTTTATTGTCTGAGGAAAGCTTGTTTACTTACATGATTCTCTTTAGTTATTTTCCTCTCTTTCCCACAAGGTGTCAGTCTTGTTCTGTGTTTCTTTAAGCCCACAGGCAACAGAATTAAAAGGCATGACAGGTTCAACAATTATCATCCTGGAAAGTTAAAAAAAAAGGTTCCTCGTTTATCTAACAGATTTTATGGGTTTAGGATCTAATTAGTTTAACTAAAAATCAGTCCCCTGGTCTTGGAAAGCAGAACAGTGAGTTTGTTAAGGGGCCATTAGGGGTGAAATAAACGAAAGAATAAAAACTTTAATGAGACAGGATTACATGTTTTTGAAGGTAAAAAAAGGTTTAAAATGTTCATAAACTACCTGTTTGACTACAGTGATGTTTTAGGCCTTCAAGGCCTTAAAAGTTAAACCTTGTTGCTCTTTTCTTTTCTTTTTTTTGTTATGTTTATTTATTTATTTATTTATTTTGCTTTTAACTCCACCCTTTATCCTGTGTTAAACAGAATATATGCCTAATATTTACATTGCAATATATTTTATCAACCATTACTGCATGTTGATCTGGTTGGATATTTCATAAAACGATTTACCTTTGTTTCAACATTTTTCAGACTCCACTCAACTCTTCTCATCCATGAGTAGTCACTTTCTTTAAACTATAAACTTTGCAAACATAAATGAATCTGTGTTGTGGTCGTGGAGGTTGTAATTTTGGCAAAGGGAAGTGTGGGGGTGGTAAACCCACGATGTAAGGCCTGCATGCATCAGGTGTAACTTGCTTGTTGAGGAACTGAGGACTATACACTGACCTAGGCTATGATACTCACGATACCTTTGGTGTTAGCATCGCGCTAGCATGGTATGATCTTCTAAAGGTAGTCTTTTCATAAGCTCTACAATGGGGACTTTAAAGGCGGCCTATTATGGAGGTCTTAGCACAAGTTAGGTTCCATCTGTGGGCTATACAAAACATGTTCATTTGATTTATTTCACAAAAAGAATCTCAAATAATGAAATTTCACATTTTCAGTTCTTCCTGTTCTTCAGTTCTCTCCAGAACGTGCTGTATGCAGAGGTTGCTAGGGAAACCCCGCTCCCATCCGTTTGTTTACAT
>NW_013952514.1:1088055-1093878 GCF_001266775.1 Austrofundulus limnaeus | reverse complement strand
ACGCACAGTGCATTCAGCCATACAACTGCAGGCGCCACTGGTTATTGTGACGGCAGAATAACGTGCTTTGAGAAATACCATGTTTCCAGATACCTAAAAATACATGCAATTACAGCTAAAAAACGGCTGGGTGCATTTTTTTGGTGTTTGGACTGCTTCTCTAAGCAGTAGAGACCCAAAAGTAAGTTTAAAAACATGAAAAAAAGTGAGTTTTGCATAATAGGTGCCCTTTTAATGTTTGTGGGGATTGTCAATTTTCTTTCAGAAATGCTCGCGTGCATGTGCATGCTTGTCATTTCTGTTTTGAACATGTTAAAAAAATGTGCAACAAATTTCTCAAAATAGTTGCAGAGGCATCTGCATATGCTGAAAGCACCAAAACAAAAAGGAAACTAAAAAAATGGAGGGAAAAGTGGTTCAACCGATCCCATCTTCATTGAAGGCAAATATTTGAGCTCATTCTTTTTTTTTTTTTTTTTTATACCGAAGGAGTCCTTGTTTGACATGAGCTTCAATGTGTGCAAGGTCTGCACAATGAAGAAGAAGCACTTTGGGAACACGACAAATGGACTGACATTATCAGTTTTGAATGAAAAATCGATTTTGAGTTATGTCGTGGCCCTAAAAATCAGAATCGAACTGTGAGATAGTAAAAGATTCCCACCCCTCATATTTATAGACCTCTGATGTGAGCCCAGAAGTTAGAGCTAGAATGGCATCAACATTCCCTGTAGATCAGTTCCTATACAATTTTTAAGTCCAGACATTTTCAGGTACTAAGCAGGACTTTGCTGTTGAAAATCAAAGTGGATTATTTTTTTCCCAGGTCTTGTTGATTGATGTATTTTTTTTTATTTTGCTGCTATGCACTCAAATATTGATATTTATAACAAGTGTAGCTCAAATAAGTTATTTTGTGACGCGAGTCTTAAAGGTGGGTATCCAAAGTACAGCATGGCAGCTTTTATAAAACAGGATCCTGTTGCTTCCAAGTTTGCAGATTGTACAGAACATAGCAAGGTCATCATCTTGTTGGACACTGGTGAAAAAAAAGTCATTCTCAGCCACAAGTGAGCACAAATAAAATGACAGAGTTGTAAAAGTTTTTTTTTTCTCTCTGGGTTTAAAAGGTATTGATATCCTCAAGCAGAGAAATGGAGAATTTGTTCTATATTGCTTTTAAAGAAACACCCATCTTTTCTGTAAAAAAAAAAAACAGCCTCAGCCATTTATTTGACTGAACCTTCTGTTTTCAGATGAGCCAAAGGTTGATGATGACAACACAGATGGTGAACCTTCACAAGAGCAGAAAGCTGAAGAGGTAAACAGTACTGCCAGCACTGACAGTGATAACACTCTCCTTTAATCTCTTATTTATGCCGTTTTTTATGTTCCAGCAAGTGACAATGATCATACTACCTGTTCAAGCATTTTGTGTTATTTTTTTTTCTTGGTAGAACTCTGATGTTGATGGTGAACAAAAGGCCACAACAGAAAACGATGAAAAGACAGACGTGAAAGTGGAAGCCTGTGAAGACTTCTCTGAAGAAAATGTGTCTGCCTGCCAGGAGTGCAAAGAGGAAAACCAAGACACAAATGTGGAGATAGATGGCGAAGAGATGAAGGAAGCCGAAGAGCAAAAGGATGAAAAAGAAAGGGGAGCAACAGCAGAAAATGAGCAGGACGTTAAGGAAGAAGTAAAAGTGGAGGTCACGGAGGAGAGTAAGGACGAGGTTAACAGTGAGGAGCAGGAATCTAACAGCAGCAGTGATAAAGCCCAGGGCAATAAAGAGAGTGAGGACGAACCCAATGCATCCTCTGAGACGGAGAAAGAGCAGGACAATAATAATAAAGATGAAGATAAACAAGAGGAAGGCAGTGGTAACAGGGAGGAAGGCAGCAGTGAGCTTGTTAACGATGCCGAGTCGGGGGAGGAACAAAAAGAGACAGAAAACAGCAGCGGCCAAGAGAAAACTCAGTCAGATAACGAGAAAAAAGAAAGTGACGATGGTAGCAGGGGCAACACTAACCAGCAGGACGATGAGATAACAACAAAAGAGGAAACTGCAAACGAGCCAGAGACAGCAAAAGAAGAAGAAGAGAGCAAAGTGAACGAAGAGGTGAGGGGGGGCAGTGATGAGGCGGACAGTGGAGCCGAGCTGGAAAACAAGGACTCATACAGCTGAACTGATGCCACCGCAAACTGAAACATACAGTGGGGAAAATAAGTATTTAGTCAGTCACCAATTGTGCAAGTTCTCCCACTTAAAAAGATGAGAGAGGCCTGTAATTGACTTCATAGGTAGACCTCACTATGAGAGACAAAATGTGAAAAAATTTTGAGAAAATCATTTTGTCTGACTTTTAAAGAATTTTTTTGCAAATAATGGTGGAAAATAAGTATTTGGTCACCTACAAACAAGCAAGATTTCTGGCTGTCACAGACCTGTAACTTCTTTTTTAAGAGGCTCCTCTTTCCCCCACTCATTACCTGTATTAATGGCACCTGTTTGAAGTCGTTAACAGTATAAAAGACACCTGCCCACAACCTCAAACAGTCACACTCCAAACTCCACTATGGTGAAGACGAAAGAGCTGTCGGAGGACACCAGAAACCGAATTGTAGACCTGCACCAGGCTGGGAAGACTGAATCTGCAATAGGCAAGCAGCTTGGTGTGAAGAAATCTACTGTGGGAGCGATAATCAGAAAATGGAAGACATACAAGACCACTACTAATCTCCCTCGATCTGGGGCTCCACGCAAGATCTCAGCCCGTGGGGTCAAAATGATCACAAGAACGGTGAGGAAAAATCCCAGAACCACAAGGGGGGATCTAGTGAATGACCTGCAGAAAGCTGGGACCAATGTTACAAAGGCTACCATCAGCAATACACTACGACGCCAGGGACTCAGATCTTGCAGTGCCAGACGTGTCCCCCTGCTTAAGCCAGTCCATATCCAGGCACGTCTGAAGTTTGCTAGAGAGCATTTGGATGTTCCAGAAGAGTATTGGGAGAATGTCATATGGTCAGATGAAACCAAAGTAGAACTATTTGGTAAAAACACAACTCATCGTGTTTTGAGGAAAGTGAATGCGGAGTTGCATCCAAAGAACACCATACCAACTGTGAAGCATGGGGGTGGCAACATCATGCTTTGGGGCTGTTTCTCTGCAAAGGGACCAGGACGACTGGTCCGTGTACATGAAAGAATGAATGGGGCCATGTATTGTGAGATTTTGGGTTCAAACCTCCTTCCATCAGCAAGGGCAATGAAGATGAAACGTGGCTGGGTCTTTCAGCATGACAATGATCCCAAGCACACTGCCAGGGCAACAAAGGAGTGGCTTCGTAAGAAACATTTCAAAGTCCTGGAGTGGCCTAGCCAGTCTCCCGATCTCAACCCCATCGAAAACCTTTGGAGGGAGTTGAAAGTCCGTGTTGCCCGCCGACAGCCCCAAAACATCACTGCTCTAGAGGAGATCTGCATGGAGGAATGGGCCAACATACCAGCAACAGTGTGTGCCAACCTTGTGAAGACTTACAGAAAACGTTTGACCTCTGTCATTGCCAACAAAGGATATACAACAAAGTATTGAGATGAACTTTTGTTATTGACCAAATACTTATTTTCCACCATTATTTGCAAAAAAATTCTTTAAAAGTCAGACAAAATGATTTTCTCAAATTTTTTTTCACATTTTGTCTCTCATAGTTGAGGTCTACCTATGATGTCAATTACAGGCCTCTCTCATCTTTTTAAGTGGGAGAACTTGCACAATTGGTGACTGACTAAATACTTATTTTCCCCACTGTAAAGAACACTTGAATAGAAAAAAGAGCAGGATTAGTAAAGAGAAAGTATGACTTCTTCTTTTATTTATTTATTTTTTTCTCAAGTGATACGATCGAAAAAATAATGGCCTACAAGAGATCCTATAGAACAGTGGGAGTGGGACTTTTCTGGAACATCATGTGGATGTTTGCATTAAAAGAGACCATAATTTATATGTTAAAGGTTTAAAAGATTAAATAAAAGTTATAAATCTTAATTTTACATTTTAAAAATGTGTTACTTCCGGTGCTGCTTTCGTTGTTTCAGTAAATGTTCTCAGTGAAGCTAGAAATTCTAAAGACGATTTTGTACAGTAGCTCAAAATGTTATTTTTTGTTAGATTTTTTGTTTGTTTGTTTTTTCTTTCATCTGATCCTTCCTGCAGAGGTTGCCACAGCCCATACATTAACTCAAGCTGATGGATATTGTTTTTTGTGCATAAAAAGGCTGGGCAGAGTCTGGTCTCCTTTGTTTTGTCTGAATGCATAATTACTAAAAATCAAAATGAAAACTAATATTACATGCTGTAAGCGCCTACGCTGTAGTCAAACTGTGAAATACATATTTATTTATTTTGTTTATTTGTATGTATCTGTCACCAGAAAATAAAACTTTACAAATCAGTCAAGTGTGCCGAAGTTTTAGGGTCTATTTTTGTAGGAAGGGTTATTGATTGTTGTTGTGATGGCTTTATTTTTTACGCAGGTCTATAAAGTTGCCAGATTTAGATCCTCCTCAAAATTAGCCAAAAACCCACATTCACTGACCAAGTGACTAACAAAAGAGCAGAACTGACATAGATGGGTGCAGCGTTTCCTTTATTGGTTTGTTTGTTTTGTTAGGATTTTTTTCTAACATGACATCTATAAACAGAGATCATTTTTTATTATTTGTATTTTTATTATAAAGTTTATTCATTTAAAACAAAACAACATAAATTCAACATACAACAAAAAATCTAATTAAATGAAAGGTAGCAGAAGAAGAAAAGAATCTTAAGATTTCTGGCCCTTCTTGCAAAGAAAGAAGGGAACATAAAATGAAATGTATTTATTTGTTTATTTATTTATTTCATAAAAAGCAACACAGTTTGTTTTAAGTAAATCAATTATTGAATGAAAAGGATGCAGAAAGAATAAAAAAGTCTCATATCTGCCCCTTATTTA
This sequence comes from Austrofundulus limnaeus, assembly GCF_001266775.1. NCBI lineage: Eukaryota > Metazoa > Chordata > Actinopteri > Cyprinodontiformes > Rivulidae > Austrofundulus > Austrofundulus limnaeus. Next base: position 1,088,876 of record NW_013952514.1, on the reverse strand, counting down.
AAAAACAACTCACACTTGAACAATCTCCATATTTGAGGGGAAAATAATAATAAAAAGTGCATAAATATCTATAGTTCTTCTAGTATAGTATATCTCGTACATTATTGTGAGTAGGTGAACAATAAAGAGAACACTTTGATAAATTTTATATATTTTCAAGCAGCCAAGCATCATGTATAAGTCTGAACACTAAAAGTTGGAGAAACTGTTCTCAGACAAGCTGAGTTCTGAGGTCACACAATTATTTAAGCCTATCAGTTTATTAAAAAAAACTAATTGTTGAAATCCTGTTCCATAATTAGCAGCTTTGACCTGATTTATAAAGATTACACAAACTGCCACATATACTTTATTAACTTCATGTTTTTAGTATGATTTTATCTTTAAAACACAGTAGCATTAAGTCACAACTAAGTGTCTCATACTATAGAAAACTGTGTTCAAAACCGTGATCTAATTAGGTGTCTGTTGCCCTCGCTGCTCTCATACTCCTGCATCTCTTCAATTTGGGATTCGTGCAGTCAGAATGACTGTGAGTCACCGTCTCATGAGACAAGCAGAGCATGAGTGAAAAGGAGAGTGAGGATAAACGAGAAAGGGAAGAGAGACAGACACGTAGAAAGGAAGGGGGGTTGTAGTCATAAGGCCTGACTGGTTGAGGTGATGATGCTCGAGAATCTATTTCTGGAGCCACCATCAATTCTATCTTATCGCCTCCACAGGCTGCTAACAGTGTGTATGTGTGGATTTTTGTTTGTGTGTGTGTGTGTGTGTGTGTGTGTGTGTGTGTGTGTGTGTGTGTGTGTGTGTGTGTGTGTGTG
>NW_013952514.1:1071313-1087579 GCF_001266775.1 Austrofundulus limnaeus | reverse complement strand
CACACATGTGTGTATATTATACTGATAAAGAATACACCATTAGCACACATCTGCATTGAATCATTACATTTGTAGCACTGAAAAGATGAATAGATAAAAAGAGTTTTATAGAGTTACACTCATCGTTAGAATGAAACACACAGATGGGGGTGGGTAAAGGTATTTGCTGCAAGCATATGCATAACAAAAGTAAACTAATAGCCCTCAGATTGTTTTGCAGAAGGAGGTGGTAGGTCCTCAGAATCTCAGAAACCCAGTCTCCTCTCTGTTTGGTGCATTTGATATTAACCAATACGATTTTGTAGTGACACTTGATATTTTGACATAATTTCCTTATGAATAATTTCTAAAAACCCGCCAAATGTGGTAAAAAGCAGCCCAAATTTTAACAACTAGCACAAATCTGTTTTTTTCCAGCCCAACAAGTTCAAAAGCAGCCCAATCTGGCAACACTGGAATGTGATGAGCTGGTGTAGTTTTGGTAACCTCCAGGTGTCAGTACCGCAATCTGGCAAACAGGAAGTAGATATATTCAGAGAAAAAAGGTGCGGCACAAGATATGAAGGGTAAAGTAAAATGTTTGGTGAAGGAGCATGCAAAATTAAAGTCATGATGATTTGTTCCTCAAAGGCAAATAACATGTGGTACCAGGTGCGAAAGGATAGTGAAAAAGTGAAATAAAAGGCTGCTAAAAGGAATAATAAAGGAGAGGAACATCAAGAAAAGTGACATGGAAAGTCTCACAACACCACACAGTTTAAAGCTGACTGGAAATGACAGCATTGAGCATACTTTATGTTGTCTGTCCCATGTCTATGTAGGTTTGAACTGCTGCATAAGCAGAATGGAAGATCATAAAAACAATACAAACAAATACAATACCAATGAAGGAAATCTTGTTCCCTTATAATCATTTCAAACCTGATGATCAAAAAGTACCATTACCACTACCAAGTGCAAGTCCTAAACCAGTTTTATTAACTTTGTTTTCCTAAAAAGAATGAAACCTATGACAGATACAGCTTTTGTTTAAGAACAGAGCAAAAATCAAGGAACCTTTTGAGTGACCTCAAGTTTCTCTATGCTGAAAGACTCTATGATATGAGACCAAATAATCTTAGGCATGGAAGAGGTCAAAGAAGGGCTATTGTAAAATAATTGAGCTGAAACAGGACAAAGCCATTAAATATCTGCCTGCTGAGCTTTCTCAATAACATGCCAGGACATTCAATGACATCATTTCAAGCTACGAGGCGAAGCACAAGGACCCAGGCTGCAAAGTGGATGCAAAAGATTGATGTGAATCTTTTTTTTTTTTTTTTGGCATTGTGAGCTGTGAAACTGAGCAGGAAAAAAGACAAATGTTGTTAAAGAAGACAAATAGACAGTGTCTTTACAGATACTTTAATGACCATGAAGCTTGACTCAGGTGCCAAAACTAATTTAATTAGTATGTCTGACCTCAGAGCATTGAAAGAGAACCCAGAAAATCCCAATTGAAAAAAAAAAAACTTTTAACCAGAGATTACAGAAAGTCAAATGTTTGGGCACATGACAGCTGGAATTAACAGTAAAGGAAAAAATGCACCAAATACATTTTTTTTTTCCTGTTCTGTCTGAGGGATGTGACTCCTGTAATTGGTGAAAAGGGTGTGCTAAACTAATGATACTGACAGCATGAGTGATTCTGCTGACAATATAAAACTTTGCAGATGTTTTTGATAGTTTTGGTACTTTATCATTCACGTGTAACATTCAGCTCAAAGAAAACGCAACACAAAAGAATCCCATCAGCACTGAGATAAAGTCCAAAGAGAATAGGAAAGACTGTCGACTTTAGGTGTGATATAAAAAGTAGAACAAGGCAAAGATTGGCTGAATTCTGTTGTGGGCTAAAAAGAAAAATGGAGACTTGGGATTATGAATAGATCCAAAAGATCTGAATACTAATATCAAGCATGAGCACTGGAGGAAACAAGATTTCCTTTTCGGGGAGATAAACTTCCTGCAGAGGGAATTCAACCTGATAAAGAGAAAGTGAATTATATACTGAAGTTGATAGCACCTACAGATAGAACAGGAGTTATTCACACCATGGACATGATTAACTTCATTGGTATTATATTTGTTTATGTTGTTCTTATGATCTTACATTGTGTTTTGTCTCCAGTTGTAATATGTGAACAACTTTGGTCATCAGCAGTTGTTTTAAATGCAGTGGTGGGGACAGTTCCTCTAAAGCACTGATAGGGGTACTGATTTCCTGATTAGTGCTTTAGGGCTTTTGCTATTTTCTAAATTCATTAGTGGACTTGCTAAATTTGCTATGAGCTAAATTTAAAAGCACTAACTGAGAAAATGTTACTGATCAATGTTATTGTTAACAGCTGAAGGTGAAAGCTGTCACACATTTTGTTCATGTCTCACTTATAGGTGACATATTGACACTGATTATTGACAATATTCTGCACACAGTAAAGTTTGTCTCATGTTGACTCTGAAAAGTGTTCCATGGGTCAACTGGGATACATTAGTGCTTTAGAATTAGCTTTTGCTATTTTTTCAATGCATTACTGCTTTAGAATTAGGGGGCCTAAATATTTGAGTTAGTGCTTTAGAATTAGGGGGCCTAAATATTTGAGTTAGTGCTTTAAGGTTAGTGCAACTAATTTTACATTAGTGCTGCCCACCACTGTTTAAATGTGTAAATATAGCTGACTTGACTGGTTAAATTTATTCCAAATCTATCTTTGAAGACCTCATGTACTGTATATGGGCTTCTGCACAATAACACAAAATACATCCATCTCAATGGTTTACCTACCTTCTTTGTAGAAACTCACCACCGTCCTTTAGTTTCCATCAAGGAAACAAAAATAAATAAATAAAAATCTGAATTAAATTTGCATCACATTGTCTTTTTCTTAAAGTGAAATCATAATACAATTGAATGTTTAACAGTTCAACCATTAAATAACATGGTCCAGATTATTAAAACACTCAAATATAAATCATTTAACAATTTAAATGTGTTTTTTCATCAAAATACAATACAATTAGTGTAATTTACCCATTTTAAGGCCGAGCTTTTAAAGCTCATTTGTAAAACCAGATTTTACCTTGAGGAGTTGAGCACTTATGTTCTGTAGAGTTTGTTTGTTTATTTATTGTTGTTTTCTTTCTTGATCAATATATATATATGTTGTTATTATTAAGCTTGTGTTTAATATTAGTTTCTGTTTCATGCTGGAAGTCTTTACTTCTGTGACCAACTTCATCCACCTGTGTCATGTCAGCCAGTTTCCTTTTTTGTTTGTTTGTTTGTTTGTCTCTTTGTCAGTGTATCTGCTACTTACCTTGTTGCTCCTGTCTCAAGTGATGTGTTTGGATTCCTAAAGGATCCTCCAAGGTTTTATAGTTCTACAAGCTTGTTAAAGTGTTCCGCCTCATGTATCCTGCTCTTGGATTGTCCTTTTAACCACCATTTACCATTTCTTAATAGACAGATTCTCAACTCCAAATATGTGTAGGAAGTTTCCTTTAGGTAGAAGTTTTAATAAAAGCTAGGTTAAGAGACTAGAATCAGCCTTATTGCTAAGTTGTGTTTATTTAGGCTTGCTATGCTGACAACATCGCATAATGTACAAAACAAATAAATAAAAATTCTTTCGTGAAATATAAAGATTCACTGCTAGCATAATATTGCTGAATGAAACAATCATGAGTTACACTTTTTTTCACATCTCTCTTTCTGTTGTGTCACCAACATTTTCAGTTTATTTTAGCTTTTCAACCACAATCTTCTTAATCCCAATGTGACAAGATGTTAGGTTTCTACCACGCATTAAAGTGCAGACCTGGGTGCAAGTCCAAAATAAAAACTCAAACTTTGATTAACCAAAAGGACTGACAAGGTCTTAACAAAAGCATTCACTACAGCTGCAAACCATGAATTCTCATGGAGCAGAAACAAAACTAGGAAGCTGACAGCAAACAATAGTATCTGGTAGTGATGGGCAGTTTGAAGCTGAAGCTTCGGCGCATGTATTAAAAAAAACAACACACTGTTTCAGAAGCACTGTGTCGGAGCTTGATTCGTTTGGTAAAAGTCACGTGATCAGTGACGTCCGAAGCTTCGAAAGTGGTGAACTTACGTCACTGCTTTGGTACCTGATTCAAAGAAGTGAATCATTGGCTGGATTCGTGGTGTGTTTTGATGGCAAATGCGCAAAATATAACAAACCAGTGAAGGACTTATTGTGAGACAGAGGCAAACAAACGTATGTGTTTAGTTTGTTGTGCAGTTTATAAACCTGGGCCAGATAGAGTGGGAGTCACAAATCCACAAAGAACCTTTGCTGCGAGCGCACATGTGCGCGCGCGCGCACGCACGCACACGGACCCACACAGAACTGCAGCTTGATTCATCATTAAAAAGAAAGCAATAGTAGCGCGAGACACATCCCAGAGCAGAGTTTCACTTGTTGCACAGGTGATGATTTTCATAAAAAACACAACCAGATGGTGACGATGTCCTGTCCTCAGGAGGCAGGGCGGCACGAAGCGTTAGATGAAACTGATCAACTGTATGGACTCTATTTAATAAAGGGATTATCCAGACATTTTAAAGTTCAGTGGACAAGTTTTAAACATTCATGTTAAAATTTAAATCAAAGACCAGGGGCTGTATTTATCAGACTTGTAGGAAATATTATTAATACTTTGAAGAATTAATTGTAAAAAAAAATTGTCTCAAAGCTGGGCCTAAAATTTAGATATCAAACATCTGACTTAAAGTAAATCTGAAGAGTCTCTCAGAGGGGATTTTGTTGATCCTGTCTTTAGAAAAACACAGACAAGCAGTCACACACAGAATATATTTTTATATATGACATATTCAAAATTATTCTCAGAGAAATGTCAAGATAAGATTGTGAAAATCTTAAGTTGAAATTCAACTACTGTATTTATTGGTTTTAAGAATGTGTGAAATAATCTAGTAGCCTATATTTTATTTTTTTTAAATAAGGGGCAGATAATGAAATTAGACTTTTCTTTCTCCTTTCTGTCTTTCATTTTATTTGTGATTTGTGTGTTTAGAATTAATTTTGTTTTTAAATGAAAATGAATTAAGATCTTGAACTTGAAATAATTCCGTATAAAATACACAGGCACACTTTATTTATTTATTTGTTTGTTTATTTATTTATAATAAACCATAAACAACAGTAACTTTATTCCCACCCACAAAAAAGAAATAAGTAAATAAAATCTGTTCAAGTAACACAATCACAGCCAGATATCAAACAGAAATATCTCATTAAAAAGCTGTCATCTCCATCACGATGAAGTGCTTCACTTTGTGTTGTTTCAAGCAGCTTTTCATACTTTTGGCCACAGGATGGAGCCAAACAGAACTGTGTTGGAAAGCTTCGAGTAATGAACCCTTTTTCAAAGCAAGCTTCAGTGCTTCAGAAAAGCCTCATTTGCTCATCACTAGTATCTGGAGATTGTTTAAAAGAGGAATGGGTGATTGCTAAGTGGGAACAGCTGAGTCTAATTAGCAGATGGGTGTCAGGTGTGAATGACAGAGCGCACAACGGCAGTTGACAGAAGAAAACAATGTGAACAAGTGAACAAATAGCACAAATGAACTCAGAACTGGAAAGCAAAGGCAAAAATTCTAAGACCATTGCAAAACAAAGGGATCAAGGACAGAAATCCCTTAAATTGGCTATTTTATTATTTAAGAAAAAGTAAAAAAGAGAAAAAAAGAAAAAGAAAACAACTTGACTTCTGTTGCTGCCCATCTGGACATTCAAACAAAGTTGTTAGTGTGTGGATGAGCAGTGAAACGTCGTCAGCTACAAAAGAAAAAAAGTCCAGTTGTTTTGAGTTTTGTCTCTTTATCATGTCCTGGATGACTGAGAATCAACACCAGCATATCTAGCATTTGGAGCATGAAGATGTGGAAAATAATAGTCTATGATTTAGACAGCAGTTTATTGCAATAGTTCTATTGTGCAAAATTACAGTATATTGCAATGAAAATAAAACTTCAATATATTGTTCAATCTATATTTATTGTTTTTCTTTGCACTACAACCTGCAAAAAAAGATTGAGGCTACAATTTTATTGAATTTGAATACATGAAATGATCCAAATTATACTCAATCTGAAACTTATTTTATTAACGAGCCCTGAACAGATGTTTGCTGTCGAACGATGATGCATGCTGTGAATAAAACCAATGGATAGTTAAACATGCATTGTATATATCTATTTGGTTATTTTATTCTATTTCTTAGATTGAGATTTATGTCTAAAATAAAAATAATAAAACAAGACACATTTCCGAGCGATGGATATGCTGTTTTTTATTGTGTTCTTTGAAAAATAGAGAGAGTGTGGTGGACACTGTTGTAATACTTTGTACAATTTCAATTTCAAATTGGGAAAATACATTTATCACTGAGTGGGAAGATCCACTGTGACGTCGGGGTATAAATTCAAAAGAAATGCAGAAAAGAGCAGGAAGAAAACAAAAATAATCTGCTGCAGTTGTGAACTTGTAATGCAGCGAGGAACAGAATGAAATTACAAATCAACACATTCACTCATCACTTAGTGCTGAAGTGGAAGATTTGTCCATAACTGCTTGTTTGACAGCTTGGTGTCTTTTTTGCAGCCCAGTGACTGAGAAAACCTCTTCAAAATGGTACATACTTGTTCTACTTACATCTTCTTTGAAATCAAAAATACGTCAAATAAAAAGCAGAATGACAAAAAGGTTGTAAAACTAATGTTAACTTACACGAACATTTGTTGCAGCCGTTTTATGCAGTGTATTGCTGCATTGATCTGATGATGAGCCACGGTAAGAAGCTTGACAGGAACATCTTTTAGAACTTTGTTCCAGTACAGAAAATGTTTATACAGTATGTTGCATGTGTGCACAAATAATCTAAGTTTAACAAAAAGTGTGATGACATGCAAAATAGACACATGATAAAATAGCAGCTTGAATAAGAACCTCCTGAACATTAAAAAGTATCTCACTACCATAAACTCTTAAAAACAACTTAGTATTTCTGTTGTGTTACATGTTCTGTTCTGTTCAGTGCGTCCATGTAATGTTTGGTTTTGTGCGTGGGAGAATGTCGGAAGTCATTATTCATCTCTGAATCATGACAGATCAGCCGTTGGTGCTGTCAGATACGATGCCGGTGCTCATCGGAGAGCCGAGTGTGTTCTCATCATCTGCCCGTTGTGTAACATCACTGTCACGTTGCTTCTCACCTCTGTTCTATCTTAGTTTTCACAATCCTGAACCAACTGTGACAAGTGACAAACTGTGTTTGGATTCAAAACGCTGCAGATGACGCAAGTGCTTTCATGGATATGTGTCTGGATGCTTGTATTTGACACAAGGAAGGAAAACAAAAGGGCCCCACAAAACAGCGTAGTGAAGACAGTTAGTTGTAGCAAAAGCTAATGATATTCCAGCAGATTGTAATGATGAATGCATGTTTTTTTATCATGTCTAGAAAGTAATTTGTCAGAATGTGCTGTTTTGCATGCTTTGTCTGGTATTTAGATCTTTTTTTCTGGGTTTGATCCCTTGTATTGATCCTGTCTAATGGGAACAAATCCAGGCCAGAGGCCAGATGAGCCAGAAGAAAATGTCAGTGCCAAATTTGCCTTTTAATTATATTCTAACCTGCCTTTGTGCCCAATTGCTTCTGACAATTATAAACCCCTCAAGGATTAAAATAGTCAGATATCTTGGTTACAATCACAAATACCCAGATCCAAAACAAATTTACCAAAGGAGACAAAGTATAGGTGTATCTTATGGCACCATATTGGATTGTACTGTACGGTATGACACTGAATCATATTGTGTAGTATGATATTGTATCATGATGTGTTGTAGATTATTGTTTTGTACAACACCAAATAGGACCATATCATATTATATGGTATCATATTGCACCATATTGTATTGTACCGTATCATACATAATGTATTTACCCTATTATGTTGCACTGTGTTGTATTGTATCACATCATAATGTATTGTTTATCATATTATCCCTTCCCAAATGTAAATTTCTCTAAAAAGAAGCAATCATTATCTAGAATGCTAGTGTGTAACGTTGTAGTCTATAGAGTTGCAGCTTTCCTTATCGTTCTCCAAATGAACAGCTGAGCTGAAAATACAGCACCAGTACAATTCACAAATAACTAACTTCAAACATAACCTTATCTGTTAATTTTTTTTTACTGGCAAATAAAATGGTCATTGTTCTCAGCACAATGTTTGAACATCTGTGAGAACAGGGGCAAATCATCAAAAACGTCAAGTGACACTGACGATTTCTAGTTTGCGTCTGTTCTTTATTTTCAACGGGGCCACATCTGCTTTGAGAAATTGTTGTTTTACTCAAGTACTAGGGACATAATTTTAATTCTGCTAAAATTAACCCTAAATGTAACTGTGGCAAATAATTATGACCTATTAATGAGTACTAGCAGTCATGTAAGATTACCTTTCAAATTGAGAAACTGCTCACATGGATCAATGTACGCCCACTCACTTGGACACAAACTGCACACCCGTCGATCCTTAGCTGATTCTTACATTATGTTTTTATGTGTGTCTCAATCAAGTTCCTGACTTTGCGGTCACCGGCTGAATGTTCTGGACTTTGGAAAGTGTGACAGGGACCTTTCCCTCCCCGGGGGTCGGCGCTCTCATTATTGGTGTACCTGTGATGAAAACAATCACTGCTAGTAGGGTATGTACACACAGGATTACAACTACAGTTTCACAAACTTCATTTTAACTCTAATATAAAATTTTCAAGGTGTCATGTGCCGCCTTACCAACTGTTGCATGTAGATCTGCCAGCCGCTCCTTGAACCTTTGCTGGAGATACTGTTCCTTCTTGGTGTAGTTCTTGGCAAAAGCAGAAAGCAGGAGACCGATGGCCATATAGGTTCCACCCACACAAAACAGCACGGCACCAGTCAGCTTACAGACATCCAGTGCATGGTTGAAACTGACGGCGTGGCTGTTTTCCAAAACAGAACAATTAAGTTACAGCATTAATAAGCAGCTCATGTTACAGCTTTTTTATTTCTAACTGTAAGGTGTTAAAAAGGCAAAGATTTGATTTTAAATTGGATTACATGATTGTAAATTGTATTGATTTAGATGTAAAATGTTTTTTTTCCTGGTTTTCTTACATACCCACTATACTGTACAGTACTTCTAATACCATATTTCTCATAACTTGAATATAACTCATCTCCTCTGGGAGCAAGTTTAAACAACAAAAAAGGTGACATTAGAACTATTAAAGGGATCCATGATTAGTTGTAACATTAGACTTTATTTGATAAACTTATATTTTAACTGTAAAATAAAGACTATAAAAATACTGTAGACTGTTTAGTTTTTTAATTTTTAAACTAAATTTTTAAAAATATATTACATGGATGGGGCCATTTTATTTACATGCAAAGCATTCTGGGTAAATGATGATGTGGATAGGTCCTCGGTGTGAGCGAGCTATATCCACCTTGAAGTTTAATCTCAGACAATATCTGAGGATTGGCTCTTTCAAATGAAACCAGAGAGCGTTGACAGAGAGAAGAAGGTAGAAATGACTCAGCCAGCAACTGAAAATATGTTTGGAGGACAACAGAGCTGCTTCATGGAAGAAGAACCCCAGCTTAGCTTGTTAGCTTTAGCATTAGCCCCGAAGCGATTACAATATATATGTATTAGCTCAGCGCTACACATTCTCCTCTCGTCACTGAGGTCCTCCATCCACATGACAGAGAGGGGAACACAAAAATGACTCAGCTGTAACTGAAAATATGGATGGAGGACCTCAGTTTAGCTTGTTAGTTTGTTACGCTAGCACTGAGCCAATACATATAAGACAATATAGTGTTGGCACTAGCACAAAGGCTAACAGGCTAAGCTGAGGTTCTTCTTCCATGAAGCAGCTCTGTTGTCCTCCATCCATATTTTCAGTTACAGGCTGAGTCAGCTACTCATCAGATATTGTCCAAGATTAACCTTCAGGGTGGATATAGCTCGCTCACGCCGAAGACCTATCCACATCATTTACCCAGAATGCTTTGTTTGTAAATAAAATGGCCCTGTCTGTGTTAAAATATATATTTTTAAAAATTTACAAAACTAAACAGCCTACATTATTTTTACAGTCTTTATTTTACAGTTAAAATATATGTTTGTCAAATAAAGTCTAATGTTACAACTAATCAGAGATCCCTTTAAGAGTATGTCTATTGAGTGCCTGTGGAACAATCACAAAAGTTATACTATCTGATCCTCATTAACATACTCTACTGTTTCCATACCTGTCCACAAACAGAAGATCATCTTCGCCAAAAGCTTCGATCCTAGCTGGTGTCACAAAACCCACCAAAACCACAATGAGGCCCGCTAACAACATCAGGGTTCCAAACGCGAGACAGACCTACACAAAGGGAGACAAGTCATTGAGTGGTGCATGGCTGAAGGTGCCTTTTGAGATCCAAGAACAGGAATTACTAAAAAGTTTCAAAAGAAACTCTGAAGGTTTATTCTTAATCTGAAGAAAGTTTCTTCTATTGAGCCTGAAAGTAATTTATAATTTCCTTTTTTGCTAATATAAGATGACAAAATGCTCACATGTTGATATGCACAAATAAAAGACCATTTGTGTTAGGTAGATTTTCTTTTTTGTAACAACGCTTCTTGGCAATAAATCTTATACCATTGGAAAGTCTGTTGATGGGATCAATAAAGTATCATTCATTCATAAACAAACAAACAAACAAACAAACAAACAAACAAACAAACAAACTGTAATTTCCTGATACAAGTAGTCTATTCCAGGATTTCCATCCAGCAGCACTTGGATACAGTATAAATAACCTAAGTGACCTTGAATTGCCTGTTTTTATTGGATTTTTTTAGGTAATTTTTCAGGGTCTTCTTTTTTATCATCATTTTTTATTGGATTTGATTGTAGAACATTCTCATGTTTAAGTAAAAAAAATGATGTAACCCATTGGTTAATAATAAATGGGTCTTTTTTTCATGCCTACTGTTGTTAACAATTGTTTACTATTAAACTTGAGCAAGACTTTTAATATTCCACACTACAAAATAAGTAATAAAAGTATGTAGGATTGGTTCTGTTATTGTATTGGGTAGATACTGGTATCAGCCAATACTCAAGGTTGGAATATTGGTATTGTATCAGTAGACAAAAATTTGTATAGGGACAACCCTAGCAAAAAGCGACTGATCCCAAACATCTTACTATTCCAATGCAGGTAATGTACTGTTTGCAGGACTGAGGGAGAAGTATTGAATCAAAAACCATGACAGACAAAGAATAGAACCTAATCACCCTCAATAAAAACCACTGGTTTCTCAAAATAAAGTAACATTTTTAAGAAAATGCATGTAATTCTCACCTTCCAGAGTAAAGAGCTCCACCTGCTAGGCGATCTCTGAATCTGAAAATCTTCGTCACGTTCCCAGATAGAACCTGTGCACTCCTCATAAAACTGAAGTAAACAAAAGTTTTTGTTTAGCCATTCAAATATAGAAATGATAAAATGGTTATTTATAAATAATTATAATCTAATTAGAATTTCCATGTAAATGTGTGTCTGCTCAGTCACCTTGTGTAGGTAGGAGCGGACTCCGTACTGCTGGTAGTTTCCGCCAGCATGAGCTTGCTCACCATATTCTGACCCACAGATCTCTGAGCATGAAGTCATCCTTCACACCTTTCTGCAGGAGGAGACACATACAAGGCATGACGCACCATGCACATTTTCTATAATGAAACCACCCACACAGATTGTGGAGTCAGGGTAAAGTTTTCAGACTTGTATAACCTTCACATATTTGTGATGGTTCCCTGCATTTTACACACACATACAGTACACACTGCCAAGTTATGTTCCATCATGTACTGAAGGGATGAACGCATTTATGTAATGAGAATAATGATGCATCCTTGTTTGGTGTTATGAAACAAGCTGAAAATTTCAGTCTTTTTTAAGCTTCCAGCACAACATTGTGGCTGGTTGTTTCTGTGTTTGCTATTGTTGTCCCTATGCTGACTCCGTCTGTATTAGGAATTATAGCAACCCTTACTACATACTTTGGCAAGTGTCTATATGTACTGTATATGTGAACATCGATGTGATGACATGAAAACTGGCCACGACAAAGTTTGAAAACTACTGTAGAGTGGTTGGGATTGAGGTAAAGATAAAAGCTGAATTTGAGAACAACGTGGCTCAATTCAAATCATTTTACCATATCAAGTCTCATATTCATGTGCATTAAGAGTTTACTTTCTAAAAGGTTTTATATTTGACATGTTGCTCTTTTCTAGCAACAAACCAAAATAGTGTGGTCTATTAACTTTGTCATCTAAAAGATAAAATCACATAAAACTGTTACTGTTACTGTAATACCATTTTTCGTTGAATATGGATCCAGAACAAATAAAAAATAGCCCTTAAAATCAACCAAACTAACAGTATTTGTAGAAATGCATACTGACCAAATTCATGCATATCAAAGTTTTAAATAAAGAACTTGTGTGATCTGGTAGTGCTCAGAGTATATTGAACGGATGACTCTCAACTACTACCACACCATGATTTATTTAACTAAATTATGCCAATCCCGATGTTTGGCTAAGGTTGTTTGGATTTAGAGTTAGTGTTGACCATCTTCTTGAATCACTTTGACTCTGAAAATCACAAAGAAATATGGCTGTGCATGATAAAAAGACAAACAAAAAGTTTAAAAGAAAAAAAACATATTTTGTGTATTTATAATCAAAGATACCACGTGAGATGAGGCATTCTCATGTAATTTTATCAGTTCATTTGATTCATTCAATTCTGATGTTGCCAATTTTTTTCACTTCAATTGTCTGCAGTCGTTGTACATATAGTATACATACAAGAAATATGGCAAACAGTATTTGTGTGAAAGAAAATCCATCCATTTTCTTCCGCTTATCCAGGATCAGGTCATGGGGGCAGCAGCCTAAGCAGAGAGACCCAGACTTCCCTCTCCCCAAACACTTGTGCCAGCTCCCCCAGGGGAATCCCAAGGCATTCCCAGGCCAGCTGAGAAACGTAGTCCCTCCAGCGTGTCCTGGGTCTTCCTCTGGGTCTCCTCCCAGTGGGACGTGCCCGGAACACCTCACCAAGGAGGCATCCAGTAGGCATCCGAACCAAATGAACCACCTCAACTGGCTCCTCTCAACGTGGAGGAGCAGCGGCTCTACTCTGAGTCCATCCTAGATGACCAAGCTTCTCACCCTATCTCTAAGGGAGAGCCCAGACACCCTGCGGAGGAAACTCATTTTGGCTGCTTCTATCTGCAATCTCATTCTTTCGGTCACTACCCAAAGCTCGTGACCATAGATGAGGGCAGGAAGGTAAACCGACCAGTAAATCAAGAGCTTTGCATTTTGGTTCAGCTCATTTCACCACAACAGATCGGTACAGCGCTAGCATCACTGAAGACACAGCACCAATCTGCCTGTCGAGCTTCCACTCCATTCTTCCATTATTCGTGAACAAGATCCAGAGATACTTAAACTCCTCCACTCGGGGCAGGACCTCTTCCCTGACCAGGAGGAGGCACTCAACCCTTTTTCAACTCAGGACCATTGTCTTAGATGTGGAGGCACTGATCCTCATCCCGGCCACTTCACACTCTGCTGTGAACCACTTCAGTGAGAGCAGGAGATCATGATCTGATGAAGCCAATAGGACCACATCATCTGCAAAAAGCAGAGATGCAATCCGAAGGTCACCCTCAACCCATTGGCTGTGCCTAGAAATTCTGTCCATAAAAGTTATGAACAGAATCAGTGACAAAGGGCAACCTTGGCGGAGTCCAACTCTCACTGGAAATGAGCCCGGAATATGGACCAAGCTCTAACACTGGTTGTACAGATACCTAACAGCCCATATCAATGGGTTTGGTACCCCATACTCCTGGAGTTCTCCCACAGGACTCCCCAAAGGACATGGTTGAATGCCTTCTCCAAGCCCAGATCGGTTAAACTGATGTCAAATTAATCATTATTGGCATCGGCCTAAAAGAAAAAAAACTGTGTCAGTCAATCTCTACTCTAGTTCTTTATGAAAAGCATTATATTTATAAAGTAGATATGGATGTAATAGTGATTATATATGTTCTGTAAAAGACTTATTTTTTAGGACAATGTGGTTAAAAATATGGTAATATTGCAGTGCAAAATATATTTATTCATGTGAGGTGTACATGAATAAATGTACATACATTGTATGTAACCACTGTCCTTGTTGTCTTCATTGCTGTAGAGGTTTGATTATTAAAGATGATAAATGTCCAGAAACTGTTTGCCAAGACAGGGGTGGTCTCATGTCTATAAATCAACAGCATAAGTACATGTACATCTTACATCTTATAGTATGATGGCTGTAAGAACCACAGCTATACACTGTGGTAGGAGTGTATTTAATTAAGCACAACATTAGGTTGAGCCACAATGTTCCCAAGAGTTAATCATATTACTGTCAATTTGCATCTGCAGTGGACTCCCAGAAACATCTTTCTCAGCAAGATCTTGCAGTTTCTACTAAAATCTGCACTTTTACAAAACAACATAATAATGTTTTGTTTTGTTTTGTTTAAGATAAATGATTTTCTGCAGTTGCAATTGTTTTTTTTTTCTTTTCAGGGCTGATAAAAAAGCAATTGTTCAAATTTTTGAAAGTGAGATTCTATGAGAAGGTTATGTGCAAATATTGCTTTAGATGGTTTTAAATGGTTTGGTAAAACAGTGTTTAATTCTGACTGAATTAAGGGAGATAATGGTTAATCCAAGTGGGAACAAGACCAAAGTGGGCTTTACTTTTACTTTTTTACTAACACCACTGTCAGTTTGACAGTGGTAAAATAATATGATATTCCTGCCTGAGTTGATGTATATGTTTATAAAATAGTGTTTACAATGAACCACTATATTCTTTTGTCAACTAGTCTATGTGTTCTTCTCGTAAGGCTAATAATACCTCACTGGGTTGCAATGTAAGAGACTAATTGACAAATCTAAAAAACAAAAACATTACAAGGAAAAAAATGTTGCACTCTCACCAATTATGGTTATTCACTACCAACCAAATAGTAAGTCCTGTAGCTGCATTTTGTGTGGCCAATTTTGCTAGAATTACAGCCTAATTTTGTGTGCAAAGGTTTGTAAACTGAATTCTGAGCTGGGATGCAGCATTTTTTGGCCACCTATCCCCACATCTTACCCTCTTTTGTATGCTTTGTACCCACCTCATCAGCCATTCCCATGTTTATGATTTAATCTATTGGAGTAAACTTCCAAAATGGTGACAGGTAGACTTGGACAATGGTTATGAAAAAAGAGCTCCTGTGCATGTGTCAGAATACAGCTCCAGCCTTTATTTCTCTAGAATTAGAAAAACTGAACTGACAATAGTGCAAGATATTTACAGCAACTCTGCAAGTGTTTTGACCAAATAATGCAACATATTTTATTAACCAGCTCAAAATTCAAGAGTGAGCCTTTGTGAGGAAATTGAAAAGCAACTTGAGTATTGTAAGACATTCTGGAGACTCTGTCTTGAATATCATTTTCAACCCTCCCAGCCCATTGAAATAAAGACGGAAGCATTTTATACCAAAGGCTCTCTCATAAGACACCTTATTTGGGTCGCCTCTCTGTGATTTCTGACTAGACTGCACAGCAGCTTTGTGTTTATTTTTAAAAACCAGTTAACCACATAGAGCAGTGGTTCCAAACCTTGCTAGACTTGTGTAACCCTTCAGCCATTTTGTCATGCAACTAGAACCCTTTCAGTCAAACTTAATGATAATTCTCCAAAACTATAATATACTATTCTTAGGCTTTTCCTTTTTTAAAACTGAAATTAAACATCAATATAAAAATGTTACCTTAAAAGTAAATATGCAACTAAATAAATAAACCAGGTAACGGCAGGTGCAGAAAAGAGCAGCGTCCAAAATACATTATATTGTCCAAAATATGTCAGAAACTCACCCAAATGAGCAAATTCTGCAAGATTATATGTTTTATACTGGATTCCATTTTGTGTTGATTCTGTGAGTCTGACTGCAATTTCCGCATTGCGGAAATCATAGGGCCCTACACATCTCAGTTC
>NW_013952514.1:1069693-1071241 GCF_001266775.1 Austrofundulus limnaeus | reverse complement strand
TAAACGGTGTCAAGGGCTGAAGGAACTGTCCATGGTCCTGAAAGTGCTGGAATGTTTCAGGACCTTGAACAGTGTGAAGGGTTGAAGGAACTGTCCATGGTCCTGAAAGTGCTGGAATGTTTCAGGACCTTGAACAGTGTGAAGGGTTGAAGGAACTGTCCATGGTCCTGAAAGTGCTGGAATGTTTCAGGACCTTGAACAGTGTGAAGGGTTGAAGGAACTGTCCAAGGTCCTGCAAGTGCAGGAACGTTTCAAGACTTAAGAAAATCACTAAACTGAGGTAATTTTGAAAAGTAATATGAGGCAGATGTCTACCACACAGTCAATGCATTGTGCTCCAGCTCAAAATTGGTTGATTATAATATTTTGCAGATTATGTATAAAGCTCATAAAAATGTATTACATTTAAATATCAAATTAATTTTTGTTAAGAGCGTAAGCAAATATAATCTTAAGGGACTAGAGATGTTTGTAATGCCTAAAATCCAAACAAATTTGAAGGACTGATGCACTTCAGTACAAGGAATAAGACTGTGGAATAATCTGGAAAGTGAGTATAAAATCCTGGCTCAATAAATTTGTTTAAGAGAATGATAAAAGTTGGATTGTTGAAGAAATATGAATTTGTATAATGTGCATTCATAAGAACTGTTGTTTGAGGAGTTGAAGTTTTTTGTTGTTTTGTTATTTGAACATCATAATTGTTTGAAATTTTTTTATTTTTTGGAAAAAAGGGGAAGATGCTAATATTTTTTTTTCTTCTTTCTGCTACCTTTCATTTTATTTGTGATTTGTATTATTTGCTGTATGTATAGTATTTTTTGTTGTTTTTAAATGAAAATTAATAAATTTACTAAACTAAAACTAAACTAAACTAAAAAAAATAGCAGAGTTCTGCACCTCTGTTTGTTCCACAATGCTTGCTAAATTCCTGTAAGCCAGGGCTTTTCAACTGGCAGTCCGCGGGACCAAAGCTCGACTCGCCAATTAGTTCATTCATCTCTTAAGCCCAAACCCCCGGGTTTCTACTTTAATTACTCTAAGTTCTTTTAGTCAAACATAGACATGTTTGGTATCTACAAAAACATCAGAAACTTGGCTAGAAGCATGTAAAAAAAGCATTTCTATGCACAGTCAAGGCAGTTAAAATTACAAGAAGTTGAAGATAAAGCAAAGTGAAAATGAAACTGGTTTAAAAATTTGGCAAGACAAAGGTGTCAAAACAATATTTGTGTCAAATAGGAGGCTTACTGTGTTTTATTTTTGTTTTTGACATAGTTTATTTTTAACAATTTTTATTTTTGTATGTTGCATTTATGATTAAAAACAGCAAAATAAACTATTTCAAAGGTAACAGATCTTGTAATACTTGGTTTATTTACATAACTTTAAGTGATGGATGTTCTGCCCCTCAGCTGTTGAATTGCATTAACTGTGGCCCCCGGAGCAGTTTAGTTTAGTTCTGTTTAGTTTAGCAGTTTACACTCTAAAAATGAAATGTTGGATTTACTTAACCATGTTATGTGACCTGGTTCCACTTAACTGAGT
>NW_013952514.1:1061635-1068502 GCF_001266775.1 Austrofundulus limnaeus | reverse complement strand
CCGCTCACAATCCCCGCAACAATCTTACAGCTCTGCCCCTTATACTGCACTATCACTGTATGCCTAAATGATGTCAAAACGAAAACGTCTTATGTTACCTTTCATCACCTGCTCGGAGAGTGATCACTCGGTGCTGTTTCCTCAGCCGGGGTCCCATCACTCTACAGCCACCCGCTCTCTCTCTCTCTCTCTCCTTCCTTGACTTTGCGTCGAGATGATTCACATTTTCAGCCTGTCTTCTGCGCAGGCGCGGCATCCATGACAACACATGAATCATCGGTGGGTATAAATAACCAGGCGAGGGGTGAAAGAGCACGGAAGAAGAATGACTTTATGAATGAACATACTAACGTGGATTGATGGGGATGATCTGCACGGAGCAAACACTAAACAAAAAGAATAATAAAAAACAGAGTAAAATAGTACATTTATTATTTATTACACTTTGTAAAGTGTGGGGAAAAAATCATGGAAAGGGAAAGGATTTAAATAAATTCATCAAATCATTTGTTTCCATTTGGTCATCCATGGTTGGGTTGTGGAGGCAACAAGTCCGTGAAAGAAAACTCAGACATCATCGTTCCAGATGATTCCAGCTCCTGGGGGGATCCCAAGTTTCCAGGCAACAGAGGATGCATAATCCCCCCAGAGAGTTCTGGTTCCGCCTTGTGGTCTGTGGGGGGGTATCCTGAAAACCTCTAGAGCAGGGGTGTCAAATCCTTGTCCTCAAGGATCACTAGGGTCTTCTGCTCCAACATACCTGATGCGAGTGTGAGGGCTTATGCAGTATTTGAATAAGTTATAAAATATAAAACTAAACCCTGCCACATAAACTTTAATTATTTTTTATTTTAATTAACAAAACAAAAAAGGAATGAGCAGATAAAAAGAACTGATGTGTCATATTGCATTTTAAAACAGCATCAGTTCTGAATGCACTTGCTCAGGCATCTTGGAGAACTAACATTGAAGAGCTCCTCTGTGGATAATGTGGGCTCACAACCTTCAGTTTGTGACGTTTTAGAAAGACACTGATTGCATTCTTGATGTTCTTATTCATGCAGATTCAAAACTGGGTCTTTTAGACACTTTCCTGGTAGCAATGCATCTGCTTGTATTTTTCAGAATCGAGGATATCTTTAATTATATTCCTAAATCCGTGGTTTCTGCCAATCTGCTGTAGTGCAGCTAAATATGGAACTTTTTGACTGATGAAGTCAGAGCACCTGCAGACATGTTTCTGCATCCTTGAGGTATTTTGTAAATGAGTCAAAAATCTTTTTTTTTTCTTTTCACAGCAGTGGTTTGGAGTTTTGTCTGAGACTTCGCCAGACAGTAGGTGGGTGTACTGAGCTGAAGGGCCTGCAGGATATCTTCCAGTTTAGAAAGGAGGTATTTGTGAAACTGATGTGTCTTGAATCTGCCAGACAATTCCTTGACCAAATATTATCTCTACCGTGCATTGCACACCCTAAACCCCTGGCACACTTTTTAAATATTTGCTTGGTGTAATGTAGAACTGCTTTGTTTGGTTGAGATCAGTGTTGCCGTGGTCTGACATGAAATTGTTTCTACAACCTGTCCTTGATAGTTTGTTCTTTACCAAGTTTTAAGCCTCCTCATTTCAGTCCATGTGAAAATGATTATTAAAGCATGTTTAGTATAACTAATTAACCATTACCCTGAACATTATAGTAAAACATCCATTACTTTGTGCAAGTCCATCTGAAACGGGGGGTCAAATTACTTTTCACTGAGAGCCACATGAGCATTGGTGGCCCTCAAAAGGCCAGTTGTAATAACTTCAACTTTTCATATTTAACTAAACAGAAGTTCCTTGTCTCATTGCAACACTACCATTATATAACTGAGCTCTTCATGGTATTACCAGCATAGAAACAGTGCTTTAACACGTCCTCTTATAAACTCTGAAAAGTACTACATGTACAACTGACTAAAATGTGAGATAAATAATACAGAAGTATTATTAAAAGTAAAAGTAAGAGTTTTACTCACTGTTGAGTTATGATCTTGAATTGTGAACTCGCTCACTTTCCGACAGGGAATTCTCATGCATTATCAACATGCATTATGGGAGATATAATTCATGATCAATGCTGGCTTTAAAGCAACTTATTTTGAGACATTAATACAGGGATATTAAACTAAATTGCTCAGAGGACCATTATTGAAAGCCAACAGCTCAGGGGTAGGACAAGTATTATCTTTCACCTTTAAATGTGTTTATTTTATTATATTGTTATTGTTTTTGGAGGGCCTGACAGAAGTCACGTTGAAATTGACACGTGGTCTAAAAGAACAATGGCTACTTTGAAGGCAACAGGTGATCACAATGAAGAATTATTTGTTCTAGATGTCTTTTGTCTACATTCAGTTATATATTTTTTAGTTTGTAAAAAAAAAACATTACAAAAGCTACATTTGTAAAACCATGCATACATCACAGCATTTTATTTTTTTTATTTTTTCCACCTGTGTTAATTTTTTACACAGTACTATGTCTACAGTATATCTCAAACACACTCCTGGCTTTACAAAATTCCAGTCACATTTGAGACGAGTCTATTTTTATCTCTTGGTGACGTACTTTGCAAGTCACCACCTCCATGCTTCTGCTGGAGAAGGTTTGACCTAGAAGAGTCACAACTGTGCATCACAACTCAGATAAAAAAAATCTCTGTTTAAAAAAGAAACATCTGTTCATCATATACTTTCATGATTAATATCAGGTCAACATTTTAAAATACAAATGAGACAAAACTGACTTCTCCTTATAACATTAAAACAGAACAGATGATCACACAAGATAAAACACTTCGTTTCAAGGTGTACTATTGGCTATTTCTGAAGAAAAAAATCTGATGTGTTTGAAATGTTTTTACTATTGTGTCTTTATTGACTGAGTTGCACATTTTCTTTGACTATATTTCCATATATTCATTAGCTCAACTGGTAGAGCTATTGCCTCTCAGTAAGAAGTTGCCAGGGACCTTTCTGGGTGGAATTTGCATGTTCTTTCTGTGCATGTGTGAGTTTTCTTTGGGTACTTTGGTTTTCTCTCACAGACCAAAACATGACTGTTGGGCTAATCTGTAACTCTAAATTGTCCCTAGGTATGAGTGAGAGTGAATGATTGCTTTGTTTGTCCCTATGTGTTCCTATGATGGACTTGCAAATTGTCCAGGCACCTTGCCCCTCGCACTGTGACTGCTGGAGGTGGGCAACTGTGACCCCCACGATGATGAAAAAGCAGGTTTAGATAATGGATGTATGCATTTCTTTTTTCTTTTTCTTTTTTGTAGCCAGAGGATGGATACATTTCTATACAGAATGTAAACATTGTGATTGCTCGCTGTAGTTTGTAGTATCTGTACCAAGTAAATGGGCTGTTATTGCTGATTCCATATATGTGTCCACTGAATAACCCTATTTTACTTTAAGTAATTGTGATAATACACTGAACAAATATTTTAATAAAATCAAAATGTTTTATAACTAATAATACAAAAAATGCCAGAGTTTTTTTAACACGCACAGTGTTAATTTCAACACCAACAAAGTGTCTATAAGTGTCCGCACTCACTGGTGTTAAAATAACATTTGTGAAAGTGTTAAATTGTAACACCCATTATTTTTTGGTAATTTAACACCAATCAGTGTTTAACATTCAACAATACTGGTGTCACATTAACATAAAATAGTTTTAGTGTTAAAATATAGTGTTAAAATTAACACCAGCCAGTGTTAAATATTCAATAATATTGGGTGTCATATTAGCCTTTCAACAGTGTTAAAATAAAGTGTTAAAAGTATCACCAGTGTATTATTATTAATGAAGGAAATCGTGATGTTTGAAAGGATAAGAGACACCACAAGGTGTCAACACACCATCAAATTGAAAGTGTAAATTTAACACGCGAGTTAAAAATCAAACCCCTTGTAGTGTTGCTTTAACACTGCTCAGTAGTTAGTAGAAAAGTATAATGGAGTCACTCACACTCTAAAAATGAAATGTTGGATTTACTTAACCATGTTATGTGACCTGGTTCCACTTAACTGAGTTGAGTAAATTCAAAGCAACRTGCTCATGTTCTTTGGTTAAAAAACTGGTATATTGCTTTGAATTTACTCAACTCAGTTAAGAGGAACCAGGTAACATAACATAGTTAAGTAAATCCAACATTTCATTTTTTACAGTGCATCACACACCAAGAAGTACCTCTCACTCATGGTGTCGGTTTTTGGCCAAAAACATAAATTTAAAGTTGAACGACTTGATCAAACTGAACAAGTAAACTAACCAGAACAACTAATTTTTACTCTCATGAACTGGTCATAAACATGCAAAAACATCGTTTCTGCAATATTTCTCAGCAAGGAATGCTGAGTAAATACTGGTCTGTCTGACATGAGGTGGAAGAGGGCGGGACTTTTCAGAAAACTGCTTTCAACATTGCATGGTGTCATTTAACAACACAGTTAAGTATTATATAAGAGTTAACTGTGGGCAGAGCTTATTTAACACTGTCCAGTGTTGAGACAACACTGAGGAAATCAACACTGTGAATTAACACCAACACTGGGTGTCAGTGTACTCAGAAAGTGTTAAAATAACACTAGGGGGTGTTAAATCAACACTCAAAAGTTCAACACTGAAATTTTAACACTCCTGTTTTTGAATTCTAATAAATCCTCTATTACCTTCTACTGCACATGTTTTAAAAGAAAAAAAGTTACTAGTGGAAAATAAAAAAGAAGCAACAATATGACAGGCATGTACACTGTAGAGGACTAATGACTACCTCCAAACTATTTGTGAAAAATAAAGTCAGCAGTGCAAATAACTGTAAACAAAACAATTGATCTCATCACACTAGCATCGATCCGATCTGATACTCATTTTAGCATTGATAGTGTCGATACTTGGATAGAAATGCCCACCTCTAGTTTGTAGTGTCCAGCCATCCACAGTGACATATATTTCCAAAAATCATTTAAACGTCCTCCTCAAATTTATTCACAATTTATTTGTATGTCTGTTTTATATTTTGGTAAATTTTACAATTTGCATCCGTTGGCCCACCAAAAAAGAAGAACGTTTCTTTATGAATAGCATTTATAATATGCATATATTTAAGCTGCAGTGTATAAATGGTTTTAACACTACAGGAACAGGATGTTTGATAGTAAAAAAAAAAAAAAAAAAACACAAAAACACACAAAAAATTGTTTCTGAAAAAGATGGTTAACAAAAATAATCCAAGCTGCCATTGTGACACGATTTGTGTCTATGTTGCTATGGCTCAAAACACAAATGTGCTTTCCCTTTTTTTCTGAAAAGATTCTGTTATCAGTCTCTGTCTGTGTCTCCCTCTGTGTACAGACTGAGCCACTCTGAGCATGGAGAGGCGGTTTCTATGGTGACGCGAAAAGGTCACCTTCAGGAAGTTCTCCGAGCGTGTGCAGAATGCCATTTGGATAATCGAGCTTCCTGTAATGACTGATAACATACCATAGCCCATTAGGGAGACAGACAGTGATTAGGCGGTGGTGGTCGCGCGTTTGGGGAGGGTATTATTCATGGTGCGCAGAAACAATAAAACATTTATTAGAATAGTACGCGGTAGTTACAAGCTGTGTGTGTGTGTCTACTGTTATGCAAATCAGTTCAGCTAAATGCAGATGCTAATCCCAGTTGCAACAAAGTTAATCACAAATGCGGCAGTCCTTTCATAATGTTCTAAAGAGATGATTGCACCACAGCTAAAATAAATAAAAATTCTTAATAGCTGAAGGAGTTAGCTTGCGCCTCACTTATAACACAAGAAAGAAGCAATGGCAAATATACTATAATGTGGTAAAATCCATATATTTGCTTGGCCTGCTTCTCAGACAAAAACAACACTTAACTGACAAGGAGGGCAATTGTACCTGACTGCATGGCAGGACATTGTGACCTACATAAACAGCAACTGCAGCTTCACTGTGACATGAGATGGCAATTCAGTCTTTCACTGTATATATGACAGCTCTTCTGTATATATGTACAGCTATAAGGAGTATGTTTAAAAAACACTTAAATTTTCAATGTATCAGGACACAAATGATGATTTGAGTGCTCTTCTGTTGTTCTCCATGTACACACACTCTGCTATACATAAAATTCATGTTCAAGAGTTGATCAGTTCATTTACACAAAGCTGACTTTCTTTCCACATTTAGTTTTTGAGATTTCCGTTGGTCAATTTTTTAAATAAATGCTCACCCTAATCTTTATTTAAAGGAGTTCAGGTGCTTTGCAGAGGGGCTCTGTGGAAAGATCAATAAGTTAATGTTTTAACTGAACTGGTGTAGTCAGTTGTGTGTTATTTGGTTATTTTGGCAGAAATATATTATTGCCAGAAGTTCCCATGTTACACCAGTAGTGCTACAGGTAGCTATTTTCACTTGAAAGAAAAAAAAAAATTCTGTACAATAAATTTGACTGTGATATGAATGTTTATAAAATGGCATTTGCACAAATTACTTTGGAGGTTCTGAGAGTACTGTTGTTTTAACATGGTGGCATTTTGCTTGGGTTTAGGTTTGGTTGTACTTGAACTAGCTGTTAGTTTGTGATTGCAGTTGGAGTTGTTTTCTGTTTCATTAAACTGTGGTTGTTTAAGGAAGTATTTTTTTTTTCTTAGCCCTTATTTAAAGCATTAACTTCAAAAGATTCCGAATATTCCTTTAGGGAAAATCAGCCACAAAACAGTTAGGCCTCCAGGTTGTTGTAAAGATTAAGCTCATTTGAAAAAAAAAAACTTTTGCAAAAAAATCAACATGGCCTAGACACCTATACAATAA
>NW_013952514.1:1059336-1061470 GCF_001266775.1 Austrofundulus limnaeus | reverse complement strand
AATAATGGTAATGCAAATATTAATAACAGAAAGTTAAATGCAAATATAGTTTACCACATGTCTGTCAGAATAGCTCATTAGTTTTTTATCTTTATTTTTTTTTAATTCCAGTTTGCAGATCTAGGGTTGTAGGTGCCTTTTGTCCTGCAATCTCTATATTCACTTTAAATGTATTTTCTATCTTTCTTAATTTCAAAAGTTTTGTTATTATTATTTTAAATACATTGTGATTACCCTCATGGTATTGGCTAAAGTTTATTCTATATAACCTTTGACATTGATTACCTTTTTTCAGTATTCAGTAAAACACAGAGAAAATAAAACAGAATTCTGGCAAAAATGAAATGCAAAAACTTTTCCAAATTTAAATAATTTCTAGAGGTGCAAGTTTACTAGCTTGTTATGAAATTTCTCAAATGACTCATAAGGTTTGACAAATCACATACTCATGGTTATACATGATGTTAGCCCACCTTTTATATAAATATATATTTTCTGATGGATTAAAGGGAGGGACTCCAGCTCTATCCATCTCAAGAACCTTGGCATTGTTGATCATTTGTCATCTTATTGATTCCACCACACAAGAGCTGGAAGCTCGGAGTTTCCCGCTTGCACGTGAATCATGCTTTATTTCATAAACCAAGGTCCAAGTCTGACTGGAGGGCAGCGAAAGTTCTGCTCGATGGAAATAGTCTGAGTCAAAGCTGTCACACGGAAAGTTGTGCAGATGTGGAGCTTCAGCGATAAGCAAACATTCATAAAAACTATTCAGGTCTCGTTCAGAATACCATAAACACTCAGTTCAGTGAAGCCAAATTTGAGTGTTTTATTGCCTGATTTTGATGCTCTAAAACTATTGTTTGGCCATTGGCCATGTCTTTTAGAAACTAAAAAATATATTAATTACAATCATTATGTTTCTAGAGTGGTACCGCAGAAGATGCTCTAGTTATTTTATGTTTTCTTTGTGTTATGAAATTTTATCATATAATAATTATTTTTGCAGTGGTTTTATTTTTTCTGTGTCAATTCAAGTGTTTTGTTTTTAACTATTTTAATCCCTTTTTCACTTCTGATACCAAAATGGAACTTCAGAAGCATCCTACAAAAGTGCTCAAAGCCAAAGGCACATTTATGAAAGGACAACAAATCCTCAACAAAAGACATCATGGATGTAGGCTTTTGAAAAAAAAAATATTTCCTTGAATGGGAATTGAGGGTCCCTCCAACAAATAAAAAGGAAGATCTTGGAGTGCCGACAAGTACAAAGCAGGAATATTGGGAACATATTTGTTTTACCGAGACAAACCTGCAGGACTTTGGTCTCCAGAGCTTCTTTAACAAACACTGCAGTCGAAACGATAAAAGTACAAGTGGAAAAATCTTATGACTTCTTGTTGACAAATAGGGAAAATCTGGAAGAATCAATGTGAAAATATACCATTGTACCCTAAGAATAGCCCACTATTAGTGTTTTTATTCTCTATATTTTCTGTCTAGATTACATCAGGACTGTTTTGTTAACCACTGCCAACATGAGCTCAGTTGTTGAGGCTACAAACACGACACACCACAGCAATCCGACGATTTCAGCCCTGCTTCGATGTGTCCACATCTCAAACTTTTACCCAGTTTGTCAAGTTTTTATTTTATTTTATTTTTATTTTCACAGTAACTTATCTCAGAAGCGTAACTGGCCCTTTCGGGGGGCGACACATTCAGTACAGTTTCCATGACCGTACACTTCTGAATCTATAACTCGGTGTCCCCACAGTGATCTCCAGCCATACCCCCATATTTTAATAGCACCATTTCCAGCATTTGCTCTGAGTGGTCATCACTCAGCGGTCTATGAGGATTGATTTCGGGCCTGCTCTGTAATAGTCTCTGCTTTGCTCTGCAGGCACAACATCACTTATAGGAGACACATTTAACAGCTATTAATCATGCTTGATCACACCCCACAGACCGTCTCACGCAAACACCTCGTTCATCGTGGTTTTCAAGTCATGCAGGTATGAACTGTCAAAAAAAAAATCAGAAAGAAAGAAAGAAAGAAAGAAAGAAAGAAAGAAAGAAAGAAAGAAAGAAAGAAAGAAAGAAAGAAAGAAAGAAAGAAAGAAAGAAAGAA